>NC_057805.1:74693176-74993176 GCF_018294505.1 Triticum aestivum
CCTACGCGTCCTTTCATTTGAACGTCAAACTTTTAATTGATCGGCAAACTGTGGCATGGTGATTGCCGAACTGATCGCCGGACTTGTGGCGCTGATCGCCGAATTTGCGGCGTTTTTTGGGTAGCGAGAATGGACAAGTTTGAATTTATGACGCCTTGGGGGCGGCACCTGGGGGCGTGGCTGGGAACTAGATCGCCCCCAGTGTCAAAAAAGCACCTACCGAAGGGCCAAAATAGCGCCGGGAGGTGCGTTGGGGGGCCGAACGAGTGGAGATGCTCTAAGATTGCAATGGAGCAAGCAAAAAAAAGATCTAAGTGAACGAGTGGACCAAGGAGCCGAGTTGAGCAAGCAGGGATTGTGGGTCGGCCCATGTGAACGTTGTAGTAGGAATTACATGATTTCAGGACTGGAAAAAAAGCTCGAAGATCGCGAGCTAAATGAGTAGCTCGTGACTCGGCTCGAATCGACTCGAACTCGAAGAATAACGAACCGAGTCGAGCTTTAGTTTAAGATCGTTTATAGACCCAGTTAAACGAGCCGATCTCACAAGTACTGGTGTAACTCGTTAGGCTCAGTAAAAAAACAGTGTTTTTAAGGGCTAGTAAAATACAGCCACTAAACACCTTGCGTCCCAGCACAAGGCCCGACCGCTCAAAGCCGAGCCACCCAGGAGACTCACATGTACATGATCACATATGCATGCTAAATTCTTAGTTAATTTTTTTATCGTATTTGTAAGATCTGATATTCATATCTTTAACGAGCTTAACAAGCTAAACGAGCTAACTCGTGACCTATACGAGTTGAGTCAATCTTGGATTTGAGCTCGTTATAGTAACGAGTCGAATCGAGCTAGCTCGTCAAAGAAACAAGCTTTAGTCAGTCGAGTCGAGCTGGCTCAACTTGGCTCGAATTCCACCCCTGGATGTAGGAAAGTGTAAGCAGACCACAACCATGCACCAAACGTATCCAATCTCTTCCCAGAACGAATATCGTCTATATCAACACCTCAACACGGTATACAAACGAAAAGAAAAACCACTAAAACATAATTAATATCCAAGCCAACGTAGGTAAAACCAAAATAAAACAATCGACCACAATAGCATGTTAGAGAAATAGACGACCCAATGAGCGAGGAACAACGCGGCAAAACGCACGCTAGCTTTAGTCGAATACATAGGCCATTAAGCTTGTACTCATCATCCATTAGATTTATCTAATCTAATCTTGTTAACAATGGAGCCTTTTTTTTGGAAAAGGAGGTTAAGACTCCCGGCCTCTGCATGAATCAATGTATAAGGCAATCTTTATTTATTATTCAACATAGATCTAACAAGAACATACATCAAGCTATCCGAAGGCACCATTCATATCTACAAAACTCGATAATGTGAAATGTTCTCACTCCTCATATCTAAAATCGGTGTCGTCGTCGATCTATCCACATAACATATCGGAACCCACAGCCGATGCAGCAGACCTAAAGTGTACACCACATGCACACAACGCTTAAATACTAGTGTATGTTAGATACACCACAATTCATTAAGATGGTGAGAGTCTAAGTGCCATGACAAAGCTTAAAACAAAGGATCATTAAAACTGGCTTTAGGTTGATCCAAGTCCGCATGCATGAGTTCCCCAAAAGTCGAAAAATAAAATCTTCATGCCTAGAATCGGGCTCAACAGAACTATTTAGGTTTGGGACCCGTCATGCCAACTTTTGTAGCTAGATTGGTGAACCCGCCTGGAATGGTATGGTAGCTACCTCGATTACTAGCTGAACTGGCACATTTGTTCCCGTTTAGTCATCAAAACTTGGCCGCCAAATTGCAATTGGGTTTGTGCAAATGGTTCAGCATCCATGTGGGGGCAAACACAAGTAGCACGCAGCCAGCCAGCATGGGGAACTTGGCGTACGTGCCCGGCGGAAAAAGAAGGGAAATCTGTGGCACTTTATTTGTCTCATGCTTTCCATGCATGCCAAGTGATGAGAAACAAGCCAGTGATAAAAGAGTGCAAGACATGGCACGTTGGGAGAGGAAAGGGAGGACCTATTCTTCCTTCATATCTGGGTTTTGCGCTCACTGGTCACTGGTCACTACCAGATATATGTCATTGCAAGGTGCAATTATTCCGTGCATTATTTGATGCACGTGGAGCTGCTTGGCCGCAAACATTTTGAGCGAATTCGCCTTTGCATAGTAGTACTAGCTAGTGCTCTCGCAGCTATCTGGTTATAAGTTCGTTCGCCAATGCATCACTAGGTAGTCCAAATACTGCAAACTGGACTAGGTAGCTGCATTAGAGCATCTCTATGTCCCTAAAAAATCATATAGTTTTGCTAAAGCACATATAGATGTGCTCTAGTATTGCACATCTAATTCCTATGTCGTTGATTTTACGCTAAGATTCGTGAAAGCTTTTCTTTTGTCTTTTTTCTTTTTTTTTTCTAGTTTGATTGACTCACTTAGATGTGCAATAAGTAGGGCACATCTAGATGAGGCCTAGACAAACCCTTGAGGAAAAAAATGTTCTAAGAATCAAACAACAGATAGCAGATGCCTCAAAAGGTTAATCCTTCAAATACAACCCCCCCCCCCCCCCCTATAAAAAATGGACCCCATTACAAATGTGACATCATATTTTTGACAATGGCAAATAGAATGTTTTTCATGTGAAGTCAGATTTTTAGCACCGTTGTTCCTGAAATTCAGTCCAGCCACGGCTGTTCTCGATAAAAAATAGGGCCAGCCGCGCAGCTTCCTGCTCGCACGCTGCTTTCCCGCCCTGACCCCAATCTGTACGAGATAAGGATAATGTTGGACCGAAATTTGGAATGCATTCGGCTGCACACATATGATCCGCACATGTCTGTTCAACCGGCTAGCTGTGAGTCTCTCACGCCATGTGTCAACGGGGAAACGCTGACACTTGGACCAATGTACCGACCCAAGAGGTGAGATCCCCTACTCGCGAGGCGTACGTTCAGTTCACATCATCATCACTCTTTGCGCGGCCGTGTGGCTGTGGCGGCAGATGCTACCGCCTACCGGTGATGTGTAAAGGGCGGATGCCGACTGATCCATCCCCATCCTACCTCCAGCGTCCGTCCGGCGTATAGCAACACGGTGGTTGGTAATGCCTCGCTGCCTTTACGTCTGGCGTTTTCCCTGAAGAAGATAACTTCGCCTTGGTTCTTTCCTAGCTAGTTCCGGTGAGCAAGGACGCATGGTCGGCACACGTCTTCGCCGGCGGATTAGATGGCATATGCGTCTCCGGTGCACAGACGGCGTGGCGACAGGGACGAGCACCGGCGGGCGGCCGAATCAGTACTGTGCGTATTCTGGCGTGAGTGGACGTATTACGTCGCGTGTACAGTGCGGAAACAGACTCCCAGAAAGAAGAACGAAGCTTCCCGGCGACCGCGTGCGCGCGGCGGCGTAGCATCGCATCCCGGCCAACTTTCTACCGCCCCGACGTGACATCCATCGACCCCGGATAAAGCACACATGCAGTGCAGGTGCCTCGGTCTTGAGGCGACACGTCTACGCATGCGTGCATGTGTGCGAATCAAATGATGAGAAGGTGAATCAAATGATGAGCTACCAACAAGATTATCAAATGACCAGCTTAACGAATGGCCAATTTGTACAAGACAATTTGTTCTTCTTCATTTAGTGATCTCTGAAGATGGTGGTGTGCTGGTAGGTAGGTAGGCCGATATGTTCGCACGATGATAGTGTTGATCTTCTTTTCGAGATCTTCCTCGAAGCTTTCTCTCTCAATGCAATCTATTACTATCTCCTCTCGGGTTTACAACGTCACGTATTTCGACGCAATTTTTGGCAACTAATCTCTATCTCTACCTAATAATGAAGCATGTAGCCGTCCGTCGCACCGTTTTGCAAAAAAGCCCCTGCATTTTCATAAAATCAACCCGTAGTCCGGATTTAAATCACACCGAACCGCTATTTTACAGTTTTTTGAAAACCCCCCCTGACTTTTTAGGTATTCCATCCCCGGATCATATTTAATTCAAACAAATGCTTTTCTAAACCATCCTTATCTTTTAAACTGTAACTCCGATTTAAACATGTTATATATGAAATTTGATTAGAAAAATATGTAGAATATGAATATAAGATTATTTTAACCTGTTAAGTGTTTATAAATATTTTTTTGGAAGATATTTAAGTCAAACAAATGGTTTTCTAAATTATACGTATCTTTTAAACCGTAACTCAGATTTTAACATGTTATATATGAAATTTTATTAGAAAAATCTGTGAAATCTGAATTTGATATTAATTTTACATGTTAAATATTTTTTAGATATTGTTTTGGAAGCAAACTTATAACTATAACGCATGATCCATTTTTCTTTCGTACAAACGGCGATCCGGGTTGCAAATAAACACCCACTATAGTCATATTGGGAAAAGAAAACATCGAGAACTACACATGCATACCTCTGAATACATTGCAGGGGAAAACAACAGATTTCTCATCGCGAGTGTGAGAGAAAGCGAGAGAGAGAGAGGGGGAGAGGGAGGAGAGAGAGAGAGAGAGAGAGAGAGAGAGAGAGAGAGAGAGAGAGAGAGAGAGAGAGAGACGTCGGATTAACCACATTCAAACATGTTTTGGTTTGTGTGAACACTAAGGCCATCGCCGGCGAGGGTGAGAAGAAGGATTAGCGGCAACACAAATATGATGCGTCGCTAAAATAAAGGAGATGGACCTATTGTGGTCTTGAGTGATGGTTGTTCGGTTAAGAGTGTGTGTTGTGTTTTTTCTCCCGTTGCAACGCACGGGCTCTTTTGCTAGTTTAACTAACAAGGCATTAACTATTACAGGAAAAATAATTATTGAATTTGTATTTAGAAAAGAATACCGATGTTGTCATTTTTGGTACACATCTCATATATTTTTGGCACGTAACTCAGAAGCCCATCAGAAAAATCAACGCCATCTTTTTTTAGAACCACCGGAGGGAGCTCCCTCATTTTATGGTACCGATTTTTTTGTCTCGAAAAAGAACTGAATATACTACTCAAAGAGTGTTACGGCAAGCCGTAAATACAGAAATATAGGCATGTGGCCAACTGACCACGTGAAGAAAGGAATAGCCGCCATGAGAAGACGCCCTCCTTGTCATAATGTTTTTCTAGTCTGTGAGATAATAGATCTAGATCAGAGAAATAAGCTTGACCGTGGAGACCGATCGACGATCATGTGCCCTAAAAGCCATAGCATTTATTGCGTCCCAAAATTTCCAGAGCGAGGCAAGCAACACAAAGGGCCATGCAGCAGAGGGAGTACTAAGCAAGGAGGCTTCCCATAGTTCGCCGAGCCATGGAGAGTCAAGGGCTACCAAATAGGGGCAAGAGATGAAGAGGTGATTTGCGTCCTCGATGGGGTCGACGCATCTCGTGCACTCTGGGTTGGTGATCATGCGCTTATGGGTGACGGTTGTCTCTAGAGAACTACACATGGAATGCAAAAAAAATCCATATTAGAGGTGATATGTCTACCCCCTTCACATCGTGAGGTACCACCTTGATTTGGAGTAGATGATTACACCCCTTTGCTGACCCCAAAAAGATTTTAGAGAAGTCATGATGTCGATGTGCGCCTTAAGCACCACCACCATTCGACCTGAGTGCAAGAAGAAGGAACATAAGGAGCATGTTCGTTAGCTTGGCATTGGATAGGCATGACATACACTATAACTACCCCCTCGAATCTGCTCAGCCATGCCTATGTGGAACCCTCACACCGGGTTGACCACCGTGATTTGGTGTATAGGACTCTAACCCCTTGTTGGGATATCCTTATCGTGGTGGGATGTAAGGAAATGACCATTTGAAGCCTTTTAGCTAGCACAAAGTTCTGCAAGAGTCCATCAGAGTTATGACCCAGGGTCATTTTATAATTTGCACATGATGGAACGGGGGATGGTTAGCCTCCCATTTAGCACAACGACCGAGCTAATGGACATGCTCCTCATTTTCCTTCTGTTAGGGAACGTAGTATTTCAAAAAAATTGCCTACGATCACGCAAGATCTATCTAGGAGAAGCATAGCAACGAGCAGGGAGAGTGTGTCTACGTACCCTCATAGACCGAAAGCGGAAGCATTTAGTAACGCGGTTGATGTAGTCGAACGTCTTCGCGATCCAACCGATCCAAGTACCGAAGGCACGGCACCTCCGCGATTTGCACACGTTCAGCTCGGTGACGTCCCTCGAACTCTTGATCCTGTTGAGGCCGAGGGAGAGTTTCGTCAGCACGATGGCGTGGTGACGGTGATGATGAAGTTACCGGCGCAGGGCTTCGCCTAAGCACTACGACAATATGACCGAGGTGTTGAACTGTGGAGGGGGGCACCGCACACGGCTAAGAGATTGTCTGTTGCGCCTTTGGGGTGCCCCCTGCCCCCGTATATAATGGAGGGGAGGAGGAGGCCGGCCAACAAGGGGCGCGCTAGGGAGAGGGGAGTCCTACTAGGACTCCAGTCCTAGTAGGATTCGGCCCCACCCTTTTTTCCTTCTACCGGAGGGGGAAAAGGGGAAGGAGAGGGAGTAGGAGAAGGAAAGTGGGGTGGCGCCCCCTTCCCAAGTCCAATTCGGCCTCCTCCCTTGTGGGGGGGGCGCATCAGCCCCTTGTGGGCTGGTTAGCCTTCCTCCTATGGCCCATAAGGCCCATATCTTTCCCCGGTGGGTTCCGGTAACCTCCCGGTACTCTGAAAAAATGCCCGAATCACTCGGAACCATTCCGATGTCCGAATGCAACCTTCCAATATATGAATCTTTACCTCTAGACCATTTTGAGACTCCTCGTCATGTCAGTGATCTCATCCGGGACTCCGAACAAACTTCGATACATCAAATCACATAACCCATAATACAAATCGTCATCGAACGTTAAGCGTGCGGACCCTACGGGTTCGAGAACTATGTAGACATGACCAAGACACATCTCCGGTCAATAACCAATAGAGGAACCAGGATGCTCATATTGGCTCCTACATATTCTACGAAGATCTTAATCGGTCAAACCGCATAACAACATACGCTGTTCCCTTTGTCATCGGTATGTTACTTGCCTGAGATTCGATCGTCTGTATCATCATACCTAGTTCAATCTCGTTACCGGCAAGTCTCTTTACTCGTTCCGTAATGCATCATCCCGCAACTAACTCATTAGTCACATTTCTTGCAAGGCTTATAGTGATGATCATTACCGAGAGGGCCCAGAGATACTTCTCTGATACTCGGAGTGACAAATCTCCATCTATGCCAACTCAACAAACACCATCAGAGACACCTGTAGAGCATCTTTATAATCACCCAGTTACGTTGTGACCTTTGATAGCACACAAGGTGTTCCTCCGGTATTCGGGAGTTGCATAATCTCATAGTCAAAGGAACATGTATAAGTCAAGAAGAAAGCAATAGCAATAAAACTAAACGATCATTATGCTAGGCTAACGGATGGGTCTTGTCCATCACATCATTTTCTAATGTTTTGATCACGTTCATCAAATGACAACACATGTCTATGGCTAGGAAAGTTAACCATCTTTGATTAACGAGCTAGTCAAGTAGAGGCATAGGGACACTCTGTTTTGTCTGTATATTCACACATGTATCAAGTTTCCGGTTAATACAATTCAAGCATGAATAATAAACATTAATCATGATATAAGGAAATATAAATAAAAACTTTATTATTGCCTCTAGGGCATATTTCCTTCAGTCTCCCACTTGCACTAGAGTCAATAATCTAGTTCACATCACCATGTGATTTAACACCAATAGTTCACATCGTCATGTGATTTAACACTCTATAGTTCACATCGCCATGTGACCAATACTCAAAGGGTTTACTAGAGTCAATAATCTAGTTCACATCGCCATGTGATTAACACCCAACGAGTACTAAGGTGTGATCACGTTTTGCTTGTGAGAGAGGTTTAGTCAATGGGTCTGCCACATTCAGATCCGTATGTATTTTGCAAATATCTATGTCTATAATGCTCTGCACGGAGCTACTCTAGCTAAATGCCCCCACTTTCAATATGTATCCAGATCAAGACTTAGAGTCATCCAGATCGGTGCCAAAGCTTGCATCGACGTAATTATTTACAATGAACTCTTTATCACCTCCATATCCGAGAAATATTTCCTTAGTCCTCTAAGGATAATTTTGACCGTTGTCCAGTGATCTACTCCTAGATCAAAATTGTACTCCCTTGCCAAACTCAGGGCAGGGTATACAATAGGTCTAGTACACAGCATGGCATACTTTATAGAACCTATGGTTGAGGCATAGGGAATGACTTTCATTCTCTCTACTTCTACCGTGGTCGGGCTTTGAGTCTTACTCAACTTCACACCTTGCAACACAGGCAAGAACTCTTTCTTTGACTGTTCCATTTTGAACTACTTCAAAAACTTGTCAAGGTATGTACTCATTGAAAAAACTTATCAAGCGTCTTGATCTATCTCTATAGATCTTGATGCTCAATATGTAAGCAGCTTCACCGAGGTCTTTCTTTGAAAAACTCATTTCAAACACTCCTTTATGCTTTTCAGAAAATTCTACATCATTTCCGATCGACAACATGTCATTCACATATACTTATCAGAAATGATGTAGTGCTCCCACTCACTTTCTTGTAAATACAGGCTTCACCGCAAGTCTGTATAAAACTATATACTTTGATCAACTCATCAAAGCGTATATTCCAACTCCGAGATGCTTGCACCAGTCCATAGATGGATCGCTGGAGCTTTGCACACTTTGTTAACACCTTTAGGATCGACAAAACCTTCTGGTTGCATCATATACAACTCTTCTTTAAGAAATCCATTAAGGAATGCAGGTTTGACATCCATTTCACGGTTTGTGACTCAACTTCATCCAGCCACGTTCCAAATAACGTGTGGATGGTATTGGGAGGAGTAATGTTAAACGCTATGTGAACTGACCGCCATAAAATTTTCGCCATTGGGCAATCAAGAAAGAGGTGTTTGACAAATTCATCAGGTTCGCAAAAACTACATCTTCGCGATCCTGTCCAGTTACGTTTTGCCAAATTGTCCTTAGTTAGAATAACTTGCTTGTGGACAAACCACATAAACACTTTAATTTTTAAGGGCACTTTGACTTTCCAAATATGCATTGAACGGGGGATAGTGACAGAATTGATAATATTCAAATACATGGATTTCATTGAAAACACTCCATTCTGAGTTAGTTTCCAGTGCAACTAGTCTGGCTGTTGAGAGAGGTGAACATCCATCAATCTTCTCACAAGATGGAGCCAGGCTTCCCAACGGTTTCCCGCTAACGTCCTCCTGAATTGAATATTTAGAGGGTTGGATTGTAATACTGTTGCAACATAAGCATCTCTACGCTGAACAATATTATAGAGAGAAGGATATTGGAGAGCTAGAGGCGTCTCCCCTAACCATATATCTTTCCAGAATCTCGTAGAAGTACCATTACCAACAATGAATTTTGTGTTGGAAATATGCCCTAGAGGCAATAATAAATGGTTATTATTATATTTCTTTGTTCATGATAAATTGTCTATTGTTCATGCTATAATTGTGTTATCCGGAAATCGTAATACATGTGTGAATACATAGACCACAACGTGTCCCTAGAAAGCCTCTAGTTGACTAGCTCATTGATCAATAGATAGTCATGGTTTCCTGACTATGGACATTGGATGTCGTTGATAACGGGATCACATCATTAGGAGAATGATGTGATGGACAAGACCCAATCCTAAGCATAGCATAAAAGATCGTGTAGTTTCGTTTGCTAGAGCTTTTCCAATGTCAAGTATCTTCTCCTTAGACCATGAGATCGTGCAACTCCCGGATACCGTAGGAGTACTTTGGGTGTGCCAAACGTCACAACGTAACTGGGTGATTATAAAGGTGCACTACGGGTATCTCCGAAAGTGTCTGTTG
Organism: Triticum aestivum; assembly: GCF_018294505.1. Lineage (NCBI taxonomy): Eukaryota > Viridiplantae > Streptophyta > Magnoliopsida > Poales > Poaceae > Triticum > Triticum aestivum. The sequence continues at coordinate 74,703,168 of NC_057805.1, forward strand.
GGTTGGCACGGATCGAGACTGGGATTTGTCACTCCGTATGACGGAGAGGTATCTCTAGGCCCACTCGGTAGTGCATCATCATAATGAGCTCAATGTGACTAAGGCGTTAGTCATGGGATCATGCATTGCGGTACGAGTAAAGAGACTTGCCGGTAACAAGATTGAACAAGGTATTGGGATACCGACGATCGAATCTCGGGCAAGTAACATACCGATTGACAAAGGGAATTGTATACGGGATTGATTGAATCCTCGACATCGTGGTTCATCCGATGAGATCATCGTGGAACATGTGGGAGCCAACATGGGTATCCAGATCCCGCTGTTGGTTATTGACCGGAGAGGCGTCTCGGTCATGTCTGCATGTCTCCCGAACCCGTAGGTTCTACACACTTAAGGTTCGGTGACGCTAGGGTTGTAGAGATATGAGTATGCAGAAACCCGAAAGTTATTCAGAGTCCCGGATGAGATCTCGGACGTCACGAGGAGTTCCGGAATGGTTCGGAGGTGAAGAATTATATATAGGAAGTCAATTTTCGGCCACCGGGAAAGTTTCGGGGGTCACCGGTATTGTACCGGGACCACTGGAAGGGTCCCGGGGGTCCACTGGGTGGGGCCACCTATCCCGAAGGGCCCCATGGGCTGAAGTGGGAGGGCAACCAGCCCTTAGTGGGCTGGGGGCCCCCCATGGGCCTCCCCCCTGCGCCTAGGGTTGGAAACCCTAGGGTGGGGGGCGCCCCACTTGCCTTGGGGGGCAAGTATCCCCCCTGGCCGCCGCCCCCCCCATCCAGATGGGCTCCTGGCCGGCGCCCCCCCCCCTCCCAGGGGGCCTATATAAAGGGGGGAGGGAGGGCAGTAGTACAACAGCCTTGGGCGCCTCCCTCCTCCCCTGCTACACCTCTCCCTCTCGCAGAAGCTCGGCGAAGCCCTGCCGAGACCCGCTACATCCACCACCATGCCGTCGTGCTGCTGGATCTCCATCAACCTCTCCTTCCCCTTGCTGGATCAAGAAGGAGGAGACGTCGTTGCACCGTACGTGTGTTGAACGCGGAGGTGCCGTCCGTTCGGCACTCGGTCATCGGTGGTTTGAATCACGGCGAGTACGACTCCGTCATCCACGTTCATTGGAACGCTTCCGCTCGCGATCTACAAGGGTATGTAGATGCACTCCTTTCCCCTCGTTGCTAGTATACTCCATAGATGGATCTTGGTGAGCGTAGGAATTTTTTTAAAATTATGCTACATAACCCAACAGTGGCATCATGAGCCAGGCCTATGCGTAGTTACTATGCACGAGTAGAACACAAAGCAGTTGTGGGCGTTGATGTTGCCAATTCTTCTTGCCGCTACTAGTCGTATCTTACACGTACGCTTACGTGAGACAGGTTCCACCGACTGACATGCACTAGTTGCATAAGGTGGCTAGCGGGTGTCTGTCTCTCCTACTTTAGTCGGAACGGACTCGATGAAAAGGGTCCTTATGAAGGGTAAATAGAAATTGGCAAATCACGTTGTGGTTTTACGTAGGTAAGAAACGTTCTTGCTAGAAACCTATACAAGCCATGTAAAAACTTGCAACAACAATTAGAGGACGTCTAACTTGTTTTTGCAGCAAGTGCTATGTGATGTGATATGGCCAGAAGATGTGATGAATGATATATGTGATGTATGAGATTGATCATATTCTTGTAATAGGAATCACGACTTGCATGTCGATGAGTATGACAACCGGCAGGAGCCATAGGAGTTGTCTTTATTATTTTGTATGACCTGCGTGTCATTGAATAACGCCATGTAAATTACTTTACTTTGTTGCTAAACGCGTTAGCCATAGAAGTAGAAGTAATCGTTGGCGTGACGACTTCATGAAGACACAATGATGGAGATCTTGGTGTCATGCCGGTGACGAAGATGATCATGGTGCCCCGAAGATGGAGATCAAAGGAGCATAATGATATTGGCCATATCATGTCACTATTTGATTGCATGTGATGTTTATCATGTTTTGCATCTTATTTGCTTAGAACGACGGTAGTAAGTAAGATGATCCCTTATAATAATTTCAAGAAAAGTGTTCCCCCTAACTGTGCACCGTTGCGAAGGTTCGTTGTTTCGAAGCACCACGTGATGATCGGGTGTGATAGATTCTAACGTTCGAATACAACGGGTGTTGACGAGCCTAGCATGTACAGACATGGCCTCGGAACACGGAGGACCGAAAGGTCGAGCATGAGTCGTATAGAAGATACGATCAACATGGAGATGTTCACCAATCTTGACTGGTCCGTCTCACGTGATGATCGGACACGGCCTAGTTAACTCGGATCATGTTTCACTTAGATGACTAGAGGGATGTCTATCTGAGTGGGAGTTCATTGAGTAATTTGATTAGATGAACTTAATTATCATGAACTTAGTCTAAAATCTTTACACTATGTCTTGTAGATCAAATGGCCCACGTTGTCCTCAATTTCAACGCGTTCCTAGAGAAAACCAAGCTGAAAGATGATGGCAGCAACTATACGGACTGGGTCCGGAACCTGAGGATCATCCTCATAGCAGCCAAGAAAGATTGTCTTAGAAGCACTGCTAGGTGAAGCACCAATCCCAGAGAACCAAGACGTTATGAACGCTTGGCAGCAGCGTGCTGATGATTACTCCCTTGTTCAGTGCGGCATGCTTTACAGCTTAGAACTGGGTCTCCAAAAGCGTTTTGAGAAACATGGAGCATATGAGATGTTCGAGGAGCTGAAAATGGTTTTCCAAGCTCATGCCCGGGTCGAGAGATATGAAGTCTCCGACAAGTTCTTCAGCTGTAAAATGGAGGAGAATAGTTCTGTTAGTGAGCACATACTCAGAATGTCTGGGTTGCACAACCGCTTGTCTCAGCTGGGAGTTAATCTCCCGGATGATGCGGTCATTGACAGAATCCTTCAATCGCTTCCACCAAGCTACAAGAGCTTTGTGATGAACTTCAATATGCAGGGATCGAAAAGACCATTCCTGAGGTATATCCAATGCTGAAATCAGCGGAGGTGGAGATCAGAAAAGAACATCAAGTGTTGATGGTGAATAAAACCACTAAGTTCAAGAAGGGCAAGGGTAAGAAGAACTTCAAGAAGGACGGCAAGGGAGTTGCCGCGCCCGGTAAGCCAGTTACTGGGAAGAAGTCGAAGAACGGACCCAAGCCTGAGACTGAGTGCTTTTATTGCAAGGGAAGTGGTCACTAGAAGCGGAACTGCCCCAAATACTTAGCGGACAAGAAGGCCGGCAACGCCAAAGGTATATGTGATATACATGTAATTGATGTGTACCTTACCAGTACTCGTAGTAGCTCCTGGGTATTTGATACCGGTGCGGTTGCTCATATTTGTAACTCAAAACGGGAACTACGGAATAAACGGAGACTGGCGAAGGACGAGGTGACGATGCGCGTCGGGAATGGTTCCAAGGTCGATGTGATCGCCGTCGGCACGCTACCTCTGCATCTACCTACGGGATTAGTTTTAAACCTCAATAATTGTTATTTAGTGCCAGCTTTGAGCATGAACATTGTATCTGGATCTCGTTTAATTCGAGATGGCTACTCATTTAAATCCGAGAATAATGGTTGTTCTATTTATATGAGAGATATGTTTTATGGTCATGCCCCGCTGGTTAATGGTTTATTCTTGATGAATCTCGAACGTGATGTTACACATATTCATAGTGTGAATACCAAAAGATGTAAAGTTGATAACGATAGTCCCACATACTTGTGGCACTGCCGCCTTGGTCACATTGGTGTCAAGCGCATGAAGAAGCTCCATGCAGATGGACTTTTGGAGTCTCTTGATTACGAATCATTTGACACGTGCGAACCATGCCTCATGGGTAAGATGACCAAGACTCCGTTCTCCGGAACAATGGAGCGAGCAACCAACTTATTGGAAATCATACATACCGATGTGTGCGGTCCAATGAGTGTTGAGGCTCGCGGAGGATATCGTTATGTTCTCACTCTCACTGATGATTTAAGTAGATATGGGTATGTCTACCTAATGAAACACAAGTCTGAAACCTTTGAAAAGTTCAAGGAATTTCAGAGTGAGGTTGAGAATCAACGTGACAGGAAAATAGAATTCTTACGATCAGATCGTGGTGGAGAATATTTAAGTCACGAGTTTGGTACATACTTAAGGAAATGTGGAATAGTTTCACAACTCACGCCGCCCGGAACACCTCAGAGAAACGGTGTGTCCGAACGTCGTAATCGCACTCTATTGGATATGGTGCGATCTATGATGTCTCTTACCGATTTACCGCTCTCATTTTGGGGCTATGCTTTAGAGACTGCCGCATTCACTTTAAATAGGGCTCCGTCGAAATCCGTTGAGACGACACCGTATGAATTATGGTTTGGTAAGAAACCTAAGCTGTCGTTTCTAAAAGTTTGGGGATGCAATGCTTATGTCAAGAAACTTTAACCTGAAAAGCTCGAACCCAAGTCGAAGAAATGCGTCTTCATAGGATACCCTAAAGAAACTATTGGGTATACCTTCTACCTCAGATACGAAGGCAAGATCTTCGTTGCCAAGAACGGGTCCTTTCTGGAGAAGGAGTTTCTCTCGAAAGAATTGAGTGGGAGGAAAGTGGAACATGATGAGGTGATAGTCACCCCTTCCGAACCGGAAAGTAGCGCAGCGCGGGAAAATGTTCCTGTGGTGCCTACACCGACTGGGGAGGAAGTTAATGATGATGATCATGAAGCTTCGGATCAAGTCACTACTGAAGTTCGTAGGTCCACAAGGACACGTTCCGCACCAGAGTGGTACGGCAACCCTGTCCTGGAAATCATGTTGTTAGACAACGGTGAACCTTCGAACTATGAAGAAGCGATGGCGGGCCCGGATTCCGACAAATGGCTAGAAGCCATGAAATCCGAGATAGGATCCATGTATGAAAACGAAGTATGGACTTTGACTGACTTGCCCGATGATCGGCGAGCCATAGAAAACAAATGGATCTTTAAGAAGAAGACAGACGCGGATGGTAATGTGACCATCTATAAGGCTCGACTTGTCGCTAAGGGTTATCGACAAGTTCAAGGGATTGACTACGATGAGACTTTCTCACCCGTAGCTAAGCTGAAGTCCGTTCGAATCATGTTAGCAATTGCCGCATACTATGATTATGAGATATGGCAGATGGACGTCAAAACGGCATTCCTTAATGGCTTCCTTAAGGAAGAGTTGTATATGATGCAGCCGGAAGGTTTTGTCGATCCTAAGAATGCTAACAAAGTATGCAAGCTCCAGCGCTCAATCTATGGGCTGGTGCAAGCATCTCGGAGTTGGAACACTCGCTTTGATGAGATGATCAAAGCGTTTGGGTTTACACAGACTTATGGAGAAGCCTGTGTTTACAAGAAAGTGAGTGGGAGCTCTGTAGCATTTCTCATATTATATGTGGATGACATACTATTGATGGGAAATGATATAGATTTCTTGGAAAGTATAAAGGCCTATTTGAATAAGTGTTTTTCAATGAAGGACCTTGGAGAAGCTGCTTATATATTAGGCATCAAGATCTATAGAGATAGATCAAGACGCCTCATTGGTCTTTCACAGAGTACATACCTTGACAAGATATTGAAGAAGTTCAATATGGATCACTCCAAGAAGGGGTTCTTGTCTGTATTGCAAGGTGTGCAATTAAGCATGGCTCAATGCCCGACCACGGCAGAAGATAGAGAAAAGATGAATGTCATCCCCTATGCCTCGGCCATAGGGTCTATTATGTATGCCATGCTGTGTACCAGACCTGATGTAAACCTTGCCGTAAGTTTGGTAGGAAGGTACCAAAGTAATCCCGGCATGGAACACTGGACAGCGGTCAAGAATATCCTGAAGTACCTAAAGAGGACTAAGGATATGTTTCTCATTTATGGAGGTGACGAAGAGCTCGTCGTAAAGGGTTACGTCGACGCTAGCTTCGACACAGATCTGGATGACTCGAAGTCACAAACCGGATACGTGTATATTTTGAATGGAGGAGCAGTAAGCTGGTTCAGTTGCAAGCAAAGCGTCGTGGTGGGATCTACATGTGAACGCGGAGTACATGGCGGCCTCGGAGGCAGCACAGGAAGCAGTCTGGATGAAGGAGTTCATTACCGACCTAGGGGTGATTCCCAATGCGTCGGGCCCGATGACTCTCTTCTGTGACAACACTGGAGCTATTGCCCTTGCGAAGGAGCCCAGGTTTCACAGGAAGACCAGGCATATCAAGCGTCGCTTCAACTCCATTCGTGAAAGTGTTCAAAATGGAGGCATAGATATTTGTAAAGTACATACGGACCTGAATGTAGCAGATCCGTTGACTAAACCTCTCCCTAGAGCAAAACATGATCAACACCAGGACACAATGGGTGTTCGATTCATCACAATGTAACTAGATTATTGACTCTAGTGCAAGTGGGAGACTGTTGGAAATATGCCCTAGAGGCAATAATAAATGGTTATTATTATATTTCTTTGTTCATGATAAATTGTCTATTGTTCATGCTATAATTGTGTTATCCGGAAATCGTAATACATGTGTGAATACATAGACCACAACGTGTCCCTAGTAAGCCTCTAGTTGACTAGCTCGTTGATCAACAGATAGTCATGGTTTCCTGACTATGGACATTGGATGTCATTGATAACGGGATCACATCATTAGGAGAATGATGTGATGGACAAGACCCAATCCTGAGCATAGCATAAAAGATCGTGTAGTTTTGTTTGCTAGAGCTTTTCCAATGTCAAGTATCTTTTCCTTAGACCATGAGATCGTGCAACTCCCGGATACCGTAGGAGTGCTTTGGGTGTGTCAAACGTCACAACGTAACTGGGTGACTATAAAGGTGCACTACGGGTATCTCCGAAAGTGTCTGTTGGGTTGGCACGGATCGAGACTGGGATTTGTCACTCCGTGTGACGGAGAGGTATCTCTGGGCCCACTCGGTAATGCATCATCATAATGAGCTCAATGTGACTAAGGCGTTTGTCACGGGATCATGCATTGCGGTACGAGTAAAGAGACTTGCCGGTAACGAGATTGAACAAGGTATTGGGATACCGACGATCGAATCTCGGGCAAGTAACATACCGATTGACAAAGGGAATTGTATACGGGATTGATTGAATCCTCGACATCGTGGTTCATCTGATGAGATCATCGTGGAACATGTGGGAGCCAACATGGGTATCCAGATCCCGCTGTTGGTTATTGACCGGAGAGGCGTGCCTTAGACCCTTGTGTGTCGCCCTGCCTTAGACCCTTGTGTGTCTGGAAATAATGACCTATGTCATCATTCACTTTGATTCCGACACTGCCTTTTTGCGTGAAAGAGTCTACCTGCTTTCTCCAGGATTGATCGAATCCTTTCATCCGCAAGGCCTGTTGTAGAAATGGCCATTTAACTTTATCGTACGATTTCTGAAAATCCACCTTAAAAACCACTCCATCTAGTTTTTTGTGTGGATCTCATGGAGCGTTTCATGTAGGACCACAAACCCTTCTAGGGTGTTTCTGTCCGGCATGAAGGCCGATTGAGATGGCTGCACCACACTATGTGCAATCTGCGTTAGCCTGTTAGTCCCCACCTTGGTGAAGATCTTAAAGCTGACATTAAGAAGACATATTGGTCGGAACGACTCAATCCGCACCGCATTCGTTTTCTTAGGGAGCAGAGTTATCGTTCCGAAATTCAAGTGAAATAGCTGCAAGTGTCCAGAAAACAAATCATGGAACATTGGAAGCAAATCACCCTTAATAATATGCCAACACCTTTTTTATAAAACTCAGCCGAAAATCCATCCGGTCTAGCAGCTTTATTATTCTCATCTGTGAAATTGCCTCAAACACCTCTTTCTCCAAAAACTGGGCGGTTAAAATTTCGTTTTCATCTGTCACTAGTTGAGGTATATCGTCAACCCTCGACTCGTCTAAGGACACAAAACTATCATCAGGAGCCCCAAACAGATGCTTGTAATAATTGGTGATGTATAATTTTAGTTTCTCCTGCCCCACTATCGTCCCCTCATCTTGCTCTAGCTGAAAGATTTTCTTTTTCCTATGCTTGCCATTCGGAATCATATGAAAGAATTGTGTGTTATCATCCCCTTGGACGACCTTTCAAACTTTAGCTCTGAGCACCCATTTCAATTCTTCCTCTCGAAGCAATTCTTTCAGTCTCAGTTTCGCCTCCACTTTAGTTTCCAACTCTCTGGTATCTAAAATGGATGACTCGGCTTTTAAATCTAAGGTACTGATAAGGTTAAGGAGCCTTTCCTTTTCAACCTTATAAACACCACTCAGATGTTTGGCCCAACCGCGTAAGGACAGACATAAATGCCTAATCTTATTCTGCCATCTTTCTATGCTCGATCTCCCTCCTGAATCTTTTGCCCACTCATGTGCTATCAGATCCAAGAAACATTCTCTCGAACCATGCTAATTCAAAAGAGAAGATATTTTTATTTTCCACATGAATTGCCTCCCCAAAGTCAACAAACAGTGGGGTATGGTCAGATATCCCGCGCGACAACACTTGGACTGTCACCAAGGGAAACTTCTGTTCCCATTCCACACTGGTGAGAACACGATCCAACTTCTCGTATGTTGGATTTGGCAAAGTGTTGGCTCAAGTGAATTTTCTACCAGAAAGCTCGATCTCCCTAAGATCCATACTTTCAATAATTGTGTTAAACATAAATGACCATCTGTCGTCACAGTTATCATTATTCCTTTCGTCCCATCGTCGTATAATATTAAAATTGCCCCAACCAAAATTGGGAGCCGTTCATTTCCGCATATACGGACTAAGTCAGCCAAGAAATCTGGTTTTAACTCAGGCTCTGCGGCTCCATACACTGCCACGAGTGCCCATTGGAAACCGTCAATCTTCGATCGGACTCGAAACTTAACCGCAAAATCTCCCACGACAACATTCCGAACCTCCAACATGTCGCACTTCACCCCAACTAAAATTCCATCGGATCTTCCTCTTGGGGGTAAGCAATGCCAATCAAAATCAAGTCCTGCCGATAAGGTGCCAAGAAATTGAGAGGCAAAATTTTCTCTACCAGTTTCAGAGAGGGCGATAAAATCTAACTTGTGTTCTATAGAAGCATCTGCCAGAAACCTTCGTTTAGCCAACTCAGCCAGACCTCTGCTATTCCAAAAGATTCCTTACTTCATCATGGAATTTTTTTAGTAGTCTGGATTCTAGCACTTCTGCGCACAGCCGAGGCCGGATATATCTTCCGGTTCCACTTGCGCTTAGGTTTGCTTTGCTCATCAACTCGGTCCATACAACCAAGATCAGTGAGCCTAGATGCCTCAGAATCTGCGTGATTCGACCCCCTCGGAGATATAAAACTCGCGTCCTCCTCTTCGGCAGGTGGGGGTGCAAGATCCGCACAAAGACTATCAAGAACCCTAACATCCAATGCATCGATTTCCGAATCGTTTAATGGTTTAACAGCCGCTAAGTTTCAAATCATCTCTAAAGCTTGTTCCGCTTCTAGATCAAGTATATCATTAACAGATTTAGCAATTTCTTTTCCATTACTGCCTAGTGAAACTCCCAACTGATTTGCATTATTAATTATCTCATCGTCGGAAAAATGAAAAATGGAATTGGAAATATTAACTGACATACCAGTAGTGACCTCAATGTCATGAAGCTTGGCCGCCCGCATGGCCCGCCCTAGCTGCAGGTCGTCAACGTCTGGCTGATCCTGGAGGCGGCTGCTCATCCGTCGACCATCAGACACGGGATCCATGATCCCTCCGAAGGCAACAATCTCGTCCCGCGAAGGCCCGCTCGGGGTAAGGCCTCCTGCCTGACTCCCAAGTGGACCGAACTCCATCGAGCTAAACGGACTATGGCCGCCTGCCATTGGCCCTACTGGAGAAGCCGCGGTCGAGCGGGCACCACTAGAAGCAACAACGGGAGAACGAGACCGCGGAGCCTCCTACTCGACAGTCCCACTCCCCACCAAACCGTCAGCACGGCCTGGACTTGTCACAGGAGAAAGGGCTCTGCGGGTCTCCTGCCCGTGCCCCTCCTCACGCTGCCTGGAGACAACCCTTGCCCATATGCACATCATCACTAACCCAGGAGGGAGGGGAGAGAGAGAGAGAGAGAGAGAGAGAGAGAGAGAGAGAGAGAGAGAGATGAATACTGAAGGAAGAAGCTTAGATACTGTCTGAGGTGTGTTTGGGGTGTTGCGAGAGCTATTTTCTTCATATATGTTGCTGCATATATTTCCTTCAATGTTGAGCAATTATCCATGAATTAGTACATGAAGCCATACTGAAATTACTTTGTTTCAGCATAAGCGTGTTTCGTGCTAATTTCCATAGAAAAATATTTCCCCAATCTGCTGACCCTCTCTTAGGATCAACTGTCACACTTAAAAAACAGAATGTGCGTAGTGATGTATTGTCACTAGAGCTGCCTAGAAGGCCTCACCCTCCATAGACAAGGCGCTTGAAGACGACAATTCACCTGCTGGAATATGTATCGAATGTGTACATGGGTGTGCTACAGTTGAGCTTGTAATTAGCACAGTGTCAGATGTTTAAATTGAACACATATAATCCGAGCCTAATATATAAAGGCGCCACGGGATGTCAAAATAGACTATATAAATCTAATAAGACTAGCTACAAGATCATTATAATAATGGTCTTACCACCGGGGTACGGGTGATCTGACCGCTATGCTTGATTGACCATGTCGTCGAATGTGTTACATTGATATTTTTATTATTATTTTAAAACGAAAAGGTAGAGCATTCTCTACCTTATGTATTTTAAAACAGGACAAAGCCTGGTAGACCGTCAGATCAATTACATGAAAGGCAAGATAACGCTGCATGGCGATGCAGCTGGCCCTTGCCAAGGCAAAATGAGGAGATAGGATACATCAAGTGTAGAGGATAGCAGAGGAGCAAGGAAAGCATCCTGTCAAACTAGGTACTTAGCTTTACTAGCCCATTGATGAAGGTTCTCTTTGTCTCTCTGTAGCTTTGCACGACCGCTCCATGGAAGTAAAAGTTCTGCTGCATGTGGTGCCACATATGCACTAGTACAGTGAGGTGCTATACAAACGGTTTTAACCCCTTTTCGCGACGGCATTTGAAACCGTCGCTTAGTGAGTGTGGGCGATAGATGCGTCCTTTCCACACGACGCAGAAACCGTCGGGCATATGCCCTTCTGGCACACACGCTCGGCAAAATGAGGTCTTGTGCGACCGGCGAGCGCTCAAATACGGAAATACATCCCACACAGTCGCTCCAAGGAAAATGTTTCTGTTCGCAAATACATCACACATAATTTTCCCCATTAAATCGTTCGTGATAGCGTTTCTATTACACACGGTATTAACAATTTTATCGTTCGCGTTATTGAATGCATCACACACGGTGCGTAGAAGAAACTGTGTATCAAGGGCTGTCCATCACACACAGTTTTTATGTGGTAAACGTTTGCGCCAGGTGGCCTAACGCAAACAATTTTAGAATGTCGTGTGTGATTGTTCATTAATCTAACACGGTTTATTTCTAGAAACTATGTGCGTTATTGAATGCATCGCACACGGTGTTTTTTCAATAACCGTTTGCAATAGGAAAACCCAATTAGCAGGCTAATTATCCATTTATTAATCTAATTGACATTTCATATTAAGCACACAATATATTTCATTTTTATAACTGAAATACATCAGAGTACAACATCACATAGCTTCAGCACTCAGCTACCCCATTACACAACTACACCAGCACCAAATTTCACATGCAACATCTATAACCTTTCGAAATTAGCACCATAGACGGTACATAGACAGATGTATCTCATCTGGAAAACTGCTGAAGCAGAAGGCGAATATTGAACCTTCATTGATGTTGAAGGTCTTTGTAACTTTGGGCTAGTGCCTGTGGATGATTGATCGTCCATCCTTCGTCCTCTTCCGGAACACTCAATATTGAATCGTGAGTGTTGTATGAATACCTTCCTCACCTCCTGATCATATAGGTGGTTTGAGAGATAATCATCAGTGAACTGCTTTGGAAAGGCCTGAAAACAAGGATGTGCATAAATATCTTCTCTATATTGGAAATGTGGCAAAGGAATACAAAAGGGAAGGTATAATAGTTATTACCATCCTGTAGTGAACTAATGTCTTCCTCATTGTGCAGACAAACATCTTGTTGTTTTTTGTCGCCAATTTCTTTATCCTAACAATCTTTCTGAGTTTCTTGACTTGACTGATATTCATGGACAACTCATTTCCCCGTATGCAAAAAGGGTCGAACAGTGGGTCAAAACCTCTGACAGCAGGACGTACATGTGCAAGACCAAATTGTTAAAAACCTAAATATTAGAATGGTTCCTGCAATTGCACAATAATGTGATATTAGACGACAGACCATGCACGTGCTAACCTCGATTGTGAACCTCAGTGCTTCTTATTGTTTTCCTGCAACACATATAAGGTAGTTAGTCATCAGGTTAAGTAAGGGTTCGCATGCTATCAGTAAAATATGTGGATGAAAAACAAGCACATTGCAGATTCATCAGATTAATTCAAGCCACATGGAAAACCCATTCATCCAAACCAAGAATGATTAAGAACTAGAAAATATAGCACTTGTATATGTTTCTCATGTATTAAATGCAGCCAAATTTGATTTATTCCTCACATGCACAACAATATAAAATTCTACCCACGACAATCGGACGTCGCATTGCAGAATTGAACCAAGCAGTTAACTAAACACCACAACAAATGAACCAAATATTAACTGAGCACCACATTGCACAATATAACATACTCCTAATAGAAGATCAGGCAGTTAACCAAACCAAGCATGCTTAACAACTTGGAAATATAGCAATTGTATTTGTTTCTCATGTATTTAGTACAACCAAATTCGATTTATTTCTCCCATGGTATACAATAACAGAATGCAGCCACAACAATTGGATATCGCATTGCAGAATTGAACCATGCAGTTAAGTAAACACCACAACAAATGAACCAAATATTAACTGAGCACCACATTGCACAATATAACATACTCTTAATAGAAGATCAGACAGTTAACCAAACCAAGCATGCTTAAAAACTTGGAAATATAGCAATTGTATTTGTTTCTCATGTATTTACTACAGCCAAATTCAATTTATTCCTCACATGGTATACAATAACAGAATGCACCCACAACTATTGAACATCCCATTGCAGAATTGAACCAAACAGTTAACTAAACACCACAACACAAATGAACCAAACGTTAACTAAGCACCACATTGCACAATGTATAACCAAACCAAGCATGCTTGACAACTTGGAAATATAGCAATTGTATTCGTTTCTCATGTATTTTGTAAAGATAAATTCGACTTATTTCTCACATGGAAGACAATACAAAATTGCAGCCTGAAGAATTGAACATCACATTTGCAGAATTGAACCAAACAGTTAACTGAAGACGACAGCCAATTAACAAAATAGTTAATAAGTGAGCACCACACTGCACGACATATAGAACATATACACTAGAGCAACAGATTGCATGGTAAAATTAGATAGCACAATTCACTATAATTTGTGAAGGAAAGGCAGGAGCAGCACACGCAACGGGTAAACCGAGCATGCTTAACCGGCGTAGCTAGCAAATGGCAAGGTGCTCCTCCAAGATCTGGGGGTCGGCACGAATGGCAGCCATCGCGACCTCATCCGCGCGTGCGGCCGCGATTTGCTTCTCCGCTGCCAAATGCTCCTTGAGATCCTGGCTATACTGCATGCACCATGGCTTAGGGCAGCGCTTATTTGGTGGAGGGGTCGGTGATTTGGGTGGAAGGTGTCGCGCTCGCGCCTATGGTCGGGGCATGTGGCATGTGGAAGGAGGAGGAGGATGGGGGTCGGGTGTGGATTACCTGCCTGGATATACTGGTGAGCGTCAGTCCTAAACAAACGGTGTTTTACCCCTTTCCGCGATGACATTTGGAACCGTCGCCAAGTGAGTGCGGGCGATAGGGGGGTCCTTCCCACACGACCCAGAAACCGTCGGGGATATGCCCTCCTGGCACACACGTTCGGCAAAATGAGGTCGTGTGCGACCGGCGAGCACTCAAATACGGAAATACGTACAGTAGAGCTAAAAAATACAATTATACAGTGAAATTGTTTCCGGTCACAAGTACATCCCACAGTCAGTCCCCGCTAAACGTTTCCGTTCGTATGCACATCCCACACAGTCGCTCCAAGGAAAATGTTTCCGTTCACAGGTACATCACACACAATTTTTCCCGTTAAATCGTTTGCGTTATTGAATGTAGCACACACGGTCCGTAGAAGAAACTGTGTGGCAAAGGCTGTCCATGACACACCGTTTTTATATGGTAAATGTTTGCGCAAGGTGGCTTAACGCAAACAATTTTCAAGAGAAAGTCGTGTGTGATTGTTCATTGATCCAACACGGTTTATTCCTAGAAAATATGTGCGTTGCCTGAGGTCATCGCCCACGGTATTTTTTCAACAACCGTTTGCAATATCAAAACCCAATTAGCAGGCTAATTCGCCATTAGCAGGCTAATTGCCCTATTATTAATAATCCATTTATTAATCTAATTGACATTCATATTAAGCACACAATATATTTCATTTCCATATTAAGGAAGCATAATTTCATAATTGAAATACATCAGAGTACAACATGATATAGCTTCAGCACTCGGCTACCCCATTACACAACTGCATCAGCAACAAGTTCCACATGCAATATGTAGAACCTTTCGAAATTAGCATCATAGACGGTATATAGAAAGATGCATCTCATCTGGAAAACTGCTGAAGCGGAAGGCGAATATTGAGCCTTCATTCATGTTGAAGGTCTTTGCAACTTTAGGCCAGTGCCTATTGATGATTGACCGTCCGTCCTTCGACCTCTTCAGGAACACTTCAATATTGAACCGTGGGTGTTGTATGAAAACCTTCCTCGCCTCCTGACCATAAAGGTGGTTTGAGAGGTAATCATCAGTGAACTGCTTTGAAAAGGCCTGAAAACAAGGATGTGCATAAATATCTTCTCTATATTGGAAATGGGGCAAAGAAATAAAAAAAGGCAAGGTATAATAGTTAGTACCATCTTGTAGTGAACTGATGTCTTCTTCATTGTGCAGACAAAGATCTTGTTTTTTTTGTCGCTAATTTCTTTATCCTAACAATCTTTCTGAGTTTCTTGATTTGATTGATATTCATGGGCAACTCATTTCCCCATATGCAAAAAGGGTCGAACAGTGGGTCAAAACCTCTGACAGCAGGACCTACATGTGCAAGACCGAATTGTTAAAAACCAAAATATTAGAATGGTTCCTACAATTGCACAATAATGTGATATTAGACAACGGGCCATGCACGTGCTAACCTCGATTGTAAACCTCAGTGCTTCCCATTGTTTCCCTGCAACACATATAAGGTAGTTAGTCATCAGGTTAAGTAAGGGTTCGCATGCTATCAGTAAAATATGTTGATGAAAAATAAGCACATTGCAGATTCATCAGATTAACTGAAGCCACACGGAAAACCCATTTACCCAAACCAAGCATGATTAAGAACTAGGAAATATTGCACTTGTATATGTTTCTCATGTATTTAGTGCAGCCAAATTCGATTTATTCCTCACATGCACAACAATATAAAATTCTACCCACGACGATTGGACATCGCATTGCAGAATTGAACCAGGCAGTTAACTAAACACCACAATAAATGAACCAAACATTAACTGAGCACCACATTGCACAATATAACATTGAACCAAGTAGTTAGCTAAACACCACAACAAATGAACCAAACATTAACTGAGCAACACATTGCACAATATAACATACTCCTAATAGAAGATCAGAGAGTTAACCAAACCAAGCATGCTTAAAAACTTGGAAATATAGCAATTGTATTTGTTTCTCATGTATTTACTACAGCCAAATTCAATTTATTCCTCACATGGTATACAATAACAGAATGCACCCACAATTTTGTAAAGATAAATTTGATTTATTTCTCACATGGAAGACAATACAAAATTGCAGCCTGAAGAATTGAACATCACATTTGCAGAATTGAACCAAACAGTTAACTGAAGACGACAACTAATTAACAAAACAGTTAATAAGTGAGCACCACACTGCACGACATATAGAACATATACACTAGAGCAACAGATTGCATGGTGAAATTAGATAGCACAATTCACTAGATTTTGTGAAGGAAAGGCAAGAGCAGCACACGCAACGGGTAAACCGAGCATGCTTAACCGGCATAGCTTGCAATTGGCAAGGTGCTCCTCCAAGATCTGGGGGTCGACACGAATGGCAGCCATCGTGACCTCATCCATGCGTGCGGCCGCAATTTGCTTCTCCGCTGCCAAATGCTCCTTGAGGTCCTGGCTATACTGCGTGCACCATGGCTTAGGCCGACGCTTATTTGGTGGAGGGGTCGGTGATTTGGGTGGAAGGTGTCGCACTCGCGCCAGCGGACGGGGCATGTGGGATGTGGAAGGAGGAGGAGGATGGGGGTCGGGTTTGAATTACCTGCCTGGATAGAGGAGGCCGAGCAGCGTGAAGGAGGGAGGCCGGTGAGGAGGCGGCGGTGTCGCAAGCAAGGAGTGAAGGTTCCAACTTGGAAAGGAAGGCGGAAAGAGGGGAAATGTGGCTTTTGATAAGGGGGAGGGGGCGGGTAGGTAGATATTTCCGCGGAAGCCGAAAATTTGGAATCGCTTCAGCCAAAAAACTGGCACGGAAAGTGTCATCAGACACGGTCCCATATTCAGAACTGTGTACGATATGCGGACATCACAAATGATTCAGATAGCTTAACCCGTGTGTGATGAGTTTGAACGTCAAAAGTTTTGGTTCGAATTTCCATGGTTACAGTGGTCATCCACGTCATTGCATAATTTGGGTACACAAAGGAGACTACAGCACACCCACACTTCTTAATCGAGCAAGTTCAGCAATTAAACAGCGGTAGCTGACCTAAACATTACTCTAACAAATTAAAGACCGGCGCTCTTAATTAAACAAAACATAGAGTACTACTACGGCTGGTGCTCGTCAATCTCCGCCGCTGCCTCCATGTCCAGCTCGCACCCGACGGTCTCCTGGGGAAGGGGCTCCATGGCATCCATCCCACCATAGTCGACAAGCATCTCGCCATCCGTGTCCGCCATCTCTTTGGAAAAGGCCGCCACAAGCTGGGTGTGGGCGGACGTGATCTGGGCTTGGACGGGCTCCATCGTCGCAAGGCATGCGGCGGAGGAACGGACGGCTGCTCGAATGCTCTCGGCGATTGCCAGCTCTTCGGCCGTGGGTTGCCGACCATTGTCGGAGAAGCTTCGTTCGATTTGTGCGGTGACCGCCAGGAGCTGGGCGTGGGCGGCCTCGACATGGTCGTGGGCAGCCTCCATCAGGGCTAAGGCCGCCGCTGCGGAACGGACAGCTGCTGTGCCGCTCTCGCCAGTTGCTATCCCGAGGCAGATATTGCTGCCGCCACCTGAGAAGCAACATCGGCCGTTTGGGCTGCCTTTGCCGCCCGGTCGCAAATTGCGGCCGCGCTCATGCACCTTGTTAGCACGCGCATGGCGGCTGCGGCCGCGCTCTCGCCGGAGTGGGCCACCGAAGTTGGCCTCACGACGCGGATCCATGTGCCCATCTTTCACCGGCGATGATTGAACAGTGAAATGATATTTGGGGTGCGAGCTAGTGTGCTTGACACGCCGGCTGTGGATTCTAGCTGACGCACATTCTCGCATAAGTCATAGGCGTACTATACACCGACGGTGCTCCAAGATATTTTGTACTACATCTCACACGGTTGCTGATAATAAACTGTGTGTGATCTACTTGATTTTTCATCTTGATTTGAATTACATAATGGGGTCACAACGGCAATGGACGGTGTTTGAATTGCTAGACCTTTTATCTGGAGTGAACATGCAACTATATGTGTGTCGTAAAAGAATTGGAATTATTCAGGGTTCGTTTGAACATTTTATACATTAAATTGGTTTTCTAGCCATTTCAAGTGAACAATTCAAGTTTGAACTACATGCACATGCTCCAGTCCATATAAATTGGTTGAAAAATCAAATATGTGTCCTTGGGTGCATTCTTAGGTCCCATGCAAGAAATGGGAATGAATTTCAAACACCAGGGCACCGTTGATTGCCGGCAAAACATTGAGATGCCTGGTTTTTAAATTCTAGTAAATCCAAAACTCGACTGAAATTCATGAAACTTGGCATGCTATCATGGAATGGCATCAACATGTCGTGGTACAAATTTTGTCCCATTTGGGGCAGGTTTGGGTATATGCTTCTCACAAACCGGAGCTTCTCACAACAAGCATGATGGTTTTCGGTAGGGAACGTCCCACCTTTGTGGACGAAACGATATCCATTGCCTCTTATTGCTTTCAAATTGTTTTCTCGTGTCAACATAGAACAACAGAAGTGTTGTGTGATTTTATGTTATTTTGGGGGGTTCGTTTGGACATTTTTATGCGTTAACTGAGTTTTTAATGCATTTTATGTGCATAATTCAAATTTGAACTACATGCACATACTCCAGTGCATATAAATTGGTTAAAAAAATCAAATATGTGTCCTTGGGTGCATTCTTAGGTCCCATGCAAGAAATGGGAATGAATTTCAAACACCGAGGCACCGTTGATTGCCGGCAAAACATTGAGATGCCTGGTTTTTAAATTCTAGTAAATCCAAAACTCGTCTAAAATTCATGAAACTTGGCATGCTATCATGGAGCGGCATCAACATGCCGTGGTACAAATTTCGTCCCATTTGGGGCAGGTTTGGGTATATGCTTCTCACAAACCGGAGCTTCTCACAACAAGCATGATGGTTTTCGGTAGGGAACGTCCCACCTTTGTGGATGAAACGATATACATTGCCTCTTATTGCTTTCAATTTTTTTCTCGTGTCAACATAGAACAATAGGAGTGTTGTGTGATTTTTTGTGATTTTTCGGGGTTCGTTTGGACATTTTTATGCATTAACTGAGTTTTCAATGCATTTTATGTGCATAATTCAAATTTGAACTACAGGCACATGCTCCAGTGCATATAAATTGGTTGAAAAATCAACTCTGTGTCCTTGGGTGCATGCTTAGGTCCCATGCAAGAAATGGGAATGAATTTCAAACACCGGGGCACCGTTGATTGCCGGCAATACATTGAGATGCCTGGTTTTGAAACTCTAGTAAATACAAAACTCGTCTAAAATTCGTGAAACTTGGCATGCTATCATGGAGCGGCATCAACATGCCATGGTACAAATTTTGTCCCATTTGGGGCAGGTTTGGGTATATGCTTCTCACAACAAGCATGATGGTTTTCGGTAGGGAACGTCCCACCTTTGCGGACGAACGATATCCATTGCCTCTTATTGCTTTCAAAAAAAATTCTCGTGTCAACATAGAACAACATGAGTGTTGTGTGTTTTTTTGTGATTTTTCGGGGTTCGTTTGGACATTTTTATGCATTAACTGAGTTTTCAATGCATTTTATGTGCATAATTCAAATTTGAACTACATGCACATGCTCCAGTGCATATAAATTGGTTGAAAAATCAAATTTGTGTCCTCGGGTGCATGCTTAGGTCCCATGCAAGAAATGGGAATGAATTTCAAACACCAGGGCACCGTTGATTGCCGGCAAAACATTGAGATGCCTGGTTTTTAAATTCTAGTAAATCCAAAATTCTGTTAACCATTGACGTGACGCCACGTGTCTTGGTTTGAATGATTGTAGGAGGTGCCGTGCGGACAGCTGCTTGACCTTGACTGAACGGGAGGCGTGCGAGCGCCGTCCGGTGCGCAGGCTGACCGAGAGGCGTGCAAGCTGTCCTTGAGTGCGCAGGCTCACCGGGAAGCATGCGAGCTGTACGCTGCGTAGGCTCACTAGGAAAGCGAGCCCTTTGACTTCCATGGCCGCCCGCCTTGCTTGCATCCTCTCCATTAATGGCGCCCAAGCTGTAGTTTAATTCGCTTTTTAAATATATAACACTTATCGCAAACGTTTTAGTTTAGAACACCCGTATGCAAACCGACAGCTTCCCCAGGAAGGCAAGAGAAAATGTGCCGAGCAGGTTTTCTACAGCTCTTGATCGCAAACATTTTAGATAGAACACCCGTATGCAAAGTGAGAGCAGCGCAGGATTTGTGCATCCCTTCAACGCAAACGGTTGTTTTGGATGACCCATGTGCAACCACGTACAAACAATTTGGTAAGATTTGTCAATCCTTGTAACACTGCGATTTGTCAAAACATGAAGCTAAAAATCACTAGCAGTATCTAATTTTTGCAACTAAAATTTAGTAATTAAGCATAGATTTCATTCATGGATTAGCAGTCGTTCTTAATTTATACAAACAGTTCAACTCGACAGCTCAAGCGACCAAACTTTTCCCCAATTGTTGCCAACCACGTACTGAAATAGCTAGTTCAACTATATGTACTAGCTAATTTGAAGTATGTTGTACAGTTCCACCACATCTATAATCAGATTAACTGAAAAAAATAGGCCCTAAATACTACTACTACTGCGGGGGCTTTGTACTACTACCGGCTGCCTCTCCACTACCGAGCGCGCTCAGTAAGAGGCGGAGGAGGAGCCTACCGACGAGCTGGGCACCCGCAATGCGGTGCCTGCCGCTAATGCAGCTTCAGCGACACTCGCCTCGAACGCCCTCTGCCGCTCCAGACGACCCCTCTCGAAGCGGTGGTTCTCCTCGTAGATCTCCTGATTCCTCGCCTCTGAGGCGGCGTGTGCCACTGCCACTGCGGCGGTAATGCTCTTTGCGTGCTCGACGAGGCACTCCTCCTCCTCCCACAGGAACTCGATGTAGCGCGCAAGGTCGCTATTGCACGTGCGGGCATGCACCTCCGCCTCTCACCTTCGGGCGGCGGTGGCGGAGCGGGTGATGACCCCGGCGGTCGACGGTGGGCTGGCGGCCACGGCGGCTGACGACAGGGTGGCGGCCACGACCACCACCTCCCGCCTTCGGGTCGCGGTGGCGGAGTGGGTGATGGCCACAGTGGTCGGCAGTGGGGTGGCGTCCACGACGGCCATCTCCCGCCTTTGGGCCGCGGCAGCGGAGCAGGCGATGGCCCTGGCTTTCGATGGTGGTGTGGCGGCAACGGCGGCCGGCAACAGTTGCCGACAGGCATCGGCGGAGGAGCGTGTGGTGGGTGTTCCGCGCACACCCAACAGGGACGCCACGCGCACTACACGACGCCGGGGACTGCGCCGCCGCCGCGGTGTAGCCTCCCAGCTGGAGCTGTCCTCTGACGACGGCAGAGTGGCTAAGCGACGACGACGGACCGGTGCCATTGGCGAATGTGGGAGAAGCAAACAAGATAAGCTATAGGGATGGAGGGGAAAATGCGACGCAGGACTCGCCGACCATGAGGGTTTTTATAGCAGGCCGGTAAGCATTGGGATTTTGGGGGATTTCACCAAGTCGGGCGGGAAGCTTGCGCGGGAACCTGTGAGGTTGTGCGGGAATGGGCTCACCGACGATTCATTGGTGCCACCGTTTGGCAAAAAGAACGCCCCAGCGCGCTGCGCAAGCTTGCGTTGTAAGCCGTCTACGACAGCGGGGTGACAAGACGTCCGAGAGGAGGACGAAAGGCCACGTATACATACGGTTAATAAAAAAACGTTTGCGATTTAATTACCTACTATACCACTGTCCTGGTTTATAAGTATGATTTAACTAATAAAATACGAATGCATGTTGCCAAAGATTATATAGTTGGATTTGTATTTGAACATAGTTTTCAATTATATAATTTTTAAAACATGCATTAACATTTTGTTGGTTAAATTTCAGCGCAAAGTATGGCACGGAATATAAAGGAGACTATAGACTAGACGGAGGTGGTACCACACGGACGCTCTCTACGCAGCGACGCAACTGTCGGTCGGCTTGTAGGCGACCATTTGCTGCGTGTTCAACTACTCCATGTGTGTGGTTGCTTGCGATTCAGGCGGCCGCGGCATGCTCTGCTCGCGTCCCGCCGCATGCGCTCTGCTCTCGCGTCCCTCCGGGTGCTCTGCCCTCGTCCCTCCACGCGCACTGCTAGTGTTTTGGGCCGGCGCACGATCACGCACGTTCGTGTGCAAGCAGTTGCGCTGGGCGCGGCGCGACGATGCAGTTACCCGCTGCAAAAACTGCCATGCGGACGCACCGAGAATCCACGCCGCCCGGCCCCCTTTTATTCCTGTAGCCATTTACCTTCATCTCTCGTCTCACACATCACAATAAGCACACCCACGAGGACACATACAGAGAGGACATCCAGCGGTTCCAATGGCGCTCCCTGTGACTCCAATGGCGCTCCCAGCGGCCGCCGACGACAACGGCGGGTAGTTCACCACGCATCACGTAGTGGACACCCACGTGAGGGGGAAGGCCCTCTCGGTGGTGTACACGAACGATCCGGTCTCGGTGGAGATCTCCATCCAAACTATGGAGCAGTTCCTTGCCGAGGACAAGTACCGAGTAGTCGGCTTCGACCTCAAGTACACCATCGGTCGTTCCGGGCACGATCAGAAGGTTGCCATCGCCCAGTTGTGCATGCAACATGACGTCCTCGTCTACCACTTCCACCTTGCCACAAGGCCTTGCGAGCGTTTCTCCAAGTTTATCAAGAGCTCCGACTACAGTTTCGCTACGGTGGACTCCACCAACGATCTAAAAGCGCTCAAGGTTTCAGACTTGAAATGCCCGAATCTTGTCAACATCCAGCACCACTACAAGGTCTGGGGCACAGACAAAAGCAAACTGAACTCCCTGGTTGACCTTGCCTCGGCCATCATCGACCGCTACTACTTAAGATGAAGCAAGAGAGCAATAAGGACAAGAACGCCTGGCACAGTGTGTGGCATAAGAGACTGGATGAACAACATGTCAAGTACGCGGCCATGGACGCGTACACAAGCTACGAGATGTACAGGCGGATCGTTGACATGCGGAACTGTCTTCTTCCTGACCCAGACGAGGGATCGAGCCACATAGCAGTGGCGGGAGCGTCACAAGAAGTACATGACTAGACGATCGTTTCTCCTACTTTAGAATGCATGCAATTGTTTATTGAGGTGTGTGCGAATAATCTGTATAGTCATGATACGTCTTCAACGTATCTATAATTTTTTATTGTTCCATGCTATTATATTATCTGTTTTGGATGTTTATGGGATTTATTAAACACTTTTATATTATTTTTGGGACTAACCTATTGACCCAGAGCCCAGTGTCAGTTCCTGTTTTTTCCCTTGTTTCAGTGTTTCGAAGAAAAGGAATATCAAACGGAGTCAAAATGGAATGAAACCTTCTGGAGAAGTTATTTTTGGAAGAAAAGCAACCCGGGGGACTTGGAGTCCACGTCAAGGAAGCAACGAGGAAGGCACGAGGCAGGGGGCGCGCCCACCCCCCTGCGCGCGCCATCCACCCTCGTGGGCCCCTCGTGGCTCCCCTGACATACTTCTTCCGCCTATATATATCCATATACCCTAGAACGATCGGGGAACAGAATAGATCGGGAGTTCCGCCGCCGCAAGCCTCTGTAGCCACCAAAAACCAATCGGGACCCTGTTCCGGCACCCTGCCGGAGGGGGGATCCCTCACCAGTGGCCATCTTCATCATCCCGGCGCTCTCCATGACGAGGAGGGAGTAGTTCACCCCCGGGGCTGAGGGTATGTACCAGTAGCTATGTGTTTGATCTCTCTCTCTCGTGTTCTTGATTTGGCACGATCTTGATGTATCGCGAGCTTTGCTATTATAGTTGGATCTTATGTTGCTTCTCCCCCTCTACTCTCTTGTAATGGATTGAGTTTTCCCTTCGAAGTTATCTTATCAGATTGAGTCTTTAATGATTTGAGAACACTTGATGTATCTCTTGCCGTGCGTATCTGTGGTGACAATGGGATATCACGTGATTCACTTGATGTATGTTTTGGTGATCAACTTGCGGGTTCCGCCCATGAACCTATGCATAGGGGTTGGCACACGTTTTCGTCTTGATTCTCCGGTAGAAACTTTGGGGCACTCTTTGAGGTTCTATGTGTTGGTTGAATAGATGAAACTGAGATTGTGTGATGCATATCGTATAATCATACCCATGGATACTTGAGGTGACATTGGAGTATCTTGGTGACATTAGGGTTTTGGTTGAGTTGTGTCTTAAGGTGTTATTCTAGTACGAACTCTAGGGCCGTTTGTGACACTTATAGGAATAGCCCAACAGATTGATTGGAAAGAATAACTTTGAGGTGGTTTCGTACCCTACCATAATCTTCGTTTGTTCTTCGCTATTAGTGACTTTGGAGTGACTCTTTGTTGCATGTTTAGGGATAGTTATATGATCCAATTATGTTATTATTGTTGAGAGAACTTGCACTAGTGAAAGTATGAACCCTAGGCCTTGTTTCCTAGCATTGCAATACCGTTTGCGCTCACTTTTATCATTAGTTACCTTGCTGTTTTTATATTTTCAGATTACAAAAACCTTTATCTACCATCCATATTGCACTTGTATCACCATCTCTTCGCCGAACTAGTGCACCTATACAATTTATCATTGTATTGGGTGTGTTGGGGACACAAGAGACTCTTTGTTATTTGGTTGCAGGGTTGTTTGAGAGAGACCATCTTCATCCTACGCCTCCCATGGATTGATAAACCTTAGGTCATCCACTTGAGGGAAATTTGCTGCTGTCCTACAAACCTCTACACTTGGAGGCCCAACAACGTCTACAAGAAGAAGGTTGCGTAGTAGACATCAAGCTCTTTTCTGGCGCCGTTGCCAGGGAGGTGAGTGCTTGAAGGTATATCTTTAGATCTTGTAATCGAATCTTTTTGTTTCTTGTTTTAGCACTAGTTTAGTTTATAAAAGAAAACTACCATAAAAAATGGAATTGAGTTTGTCTCATACGCTTCATCTTTTTAATATCTTTCGTGAGTATGATGGGAAGGAAAATTGTGCCAATGTGTTAGAAGAAGAATGCATTAAAATGTTTGGCACTAAATCTTTGAATGATGAGCATGATTGCAATGTTGTTAGTATGAACTCCTTGAATATCCATGGTACTAATGATGATTGCACTAGTCATGATGAAAATATCTCCTATAAACATGTTAATTTTTGTGGAGTGCATTGGGTTTGCAAATACACACCAAATAGGGAAGATAGGTATTGCAAGAGGCATAAGCATTTAGAAACTAAATTGTTGCAAGGAAGGCTAGATGTTTGTGCTGAAAATTTATTTATTTTTTGCCGTACTTGTGAACTTTGCAATGAACGGGGTCATTTAACTATCGGATGCAAATTGTTTCATGATTTAATCATGTCCAAAAATTGTGATGACTTGATTTCCCTTGCACATTATAATGAACTTAGTTTGCTTATGGGCTACGAAGAAATGAAACGTATAACTAACTATCTTCCAGAATTTGCCCGTTATAAACTTCTTGGATTTTATCTAGAAGAAATTTATATGTATTGTGCGGTGAATTGTATTGAAAATCCTTATATTGCCAATTACATAAAGAAAATAAAACAAATAGAAGATGAAGAGAATACTAACGAAAGGGAAGAGACTTCCCAATATCCTCCTATTATTTCTTATGATGAATCAGGTAACGAGGGGGGCCTTCTATTCAACCAATCTCATTAATAAGGAGCATCAAAAAGAGGATTGAACCCACACATGATGTGGTGAAGAAGAAGAAAAGGAAAAGGAGGACAGGTAAAAAGATATCTCTCCCAAATAATGTTGCTCCTATTATTGTTGTGCCTCATGAAAATGAAGATGATGCACTTGACGATGATCTCGTTATGCCTATTGCTTGTTGTGATGATTATGATTGGGAAGATAATGATACTCCTTATGATCTTGAAAATCTTTTTGGCACTTGCTTCGAAGAATATGATAATTTCTATACTATTGATGTTATCCATACTATTAATGATGAGAGTGATTATGCTTATGATATGAAAAGGCCCAAGCTTGGGGATGCTATGTTTAATGAAGATGATGTTTTTTAGAATATATTTGCTGCAATTAATGTTTGTCCCAAGCTGGGGGATGCTACATTTAATGAAGATGATATTTTTAGTCTCCCAAGTTTTGATATGCAAATTTATAATAATGATAGCATGCCTCCTACTTATGATGATTATATTGATGAAAGTGGGTTTGGAAGAGTGTCAACTTTAGGAAGTAGTGATCCCACTATTTTGGAGGATGTTGAATCTTATTATGATAATTATGAAAGTGGATTTGGAGAGGTCATTACTTTATTTAGTAATGATTCCACTATCTTGGAAGAGGTTTCAATCGATTATGATGAGAACAATGTTGCTACTTATGATGATTATTGTGATGAAACTTATGCTATAAAAATTAGTGATGATTATATTTATAAAACTTGTCATGATTATGATTACCCTTTTTCTGAACATTACTCTTTTAATGTGGAAACAATTTATAGTATTCAAGTCTCTTATGATACTCCTACTATTCCTAATGAAAAGAATTTTGCTTATGTGGAGAGTAGTGAAATTTCTATGCAAGTAGATCATGAAAATAATGCTTTAGGTGCTGGTTATATTGTTGAATTCATTTATGATGCTACTGAAAATTATTATGAGGGAGGAATATATGCTTGTAGGAATTGCAATAATATCAAGTTTCCTCTCTATGTGATTAAAATCTTGAAGTTATGCTTGTTTTACCTTCCTATGCAAGTTGATTCTTGTTCCCATAAGTTGTTTGCTCATAAAATCCCTATGCATAGGAAGTGGGTTAGACTTAAATGTGCTAGTCATATTCTTCATGATGCTCTCTTTATGTTTCAATTCTTATCTTTTATGCGAGCATCATTGAAATCATCATGCCTAGCTAGGGGCGTTAAACGATAGCGCTTGTTGGGAGGCAACCCAATTTTATTTTAGTTTCTTGCTTTTTGGTTCTTTTTAGGAATAATTAATCCGTCTATATTCTGTTGAGATGTCGTTTTATGTTTCAATTAGTGTTTGTGCCAAGTAGAACCTTTGGGAAGACTTGGGTGAAGTCTTTATGATCATGCTGTAAAAAACAGAAACTTTAGCGCTCACGAGATTAGCTAAAACGTTTTACTGGAGAGTGATATTTAGTTGATTCTTTTTGCATATAATTACTAGAAAAATTCCTCAGGTCCACCAATTTATTGTAGAATTTTTGGAGTTCCAGAAGTATACGTTTGATACAGATTACTACAGACTGTTCTGTTTTTCACAGATTCTGTTTTTCGTGTGTTGTTTGCTTATTTTGATGACTCTATGGCTAGTAAAATAGTTTACAAAACATAGAGAAGTTGAAATACAGTAGGTTTAACACCAATATAAATAAAGAATGAGTTCATTACAGTACCTTGAAGTGGTGTTTTGTTTTCTTTCGCTAACGGAGCTCACGAGATTTTCTGTTAAGTTTTGTGTTGTGAAGTTTTCAAGTTTTGGGTAAAGATTTGATGGACTATGGAATAAGGAGTGGAAAGAGCCTAAGCTTGGGGATTCCCAAGGCACCCCAAGGTAATATTCAAGGATAACCAAGTGTCTAAGCTTGGGGATGCCCCGGAAGGCATCCCCTCTTTCGTCTTCGTTCATCGGTAACTTTACTTGGAGCTATATTTTTATTCACCACATGATATGTGTTTTGCTTGGAGCGTCATTTTATTTTCTTTAGCTTTGCTTGCTGTTTGAATAAAATACCAAGATCTGAAATTCTTAAATGTTAGAGAGTCTTCACATAGTTGCACAATTATTCGACTACTCATTGATCTTCACTTATATCTTTCGGAGTAGTTTGTCGTTTGCTCTAGTGCTTCACTTATATCTTTTAGAGCACGGCGGTGGATTTATTTTGTAGAAATAGATGAACTCTCATGCTTCACTTATATTATTTTGAGAGTCTTAAACAGCATGGTAATTTTCTTTGGTTATGAATTTAGTCCTAATATGATGGGCATCCAAGAGGGATATAATAAAAACTTTCATATAAAGTGCATTGAATACTATGAGAAGTTTGATTCTTTATGATTGTTTTGAGATATGAAGATGGTAATATTAGAGTCATGCTAGAGGAGTAGTTGTGAATTTGAGAAATACTTGTGTTAAAGTTTGTGATTCCCGTAGCATGCACGTATGGTGAACCGTTATGTGATGAAGTCGGAGCATGATTTATTTATTGATTGTCCTCCTTATGAGAGGCGGTCGGGGACGAGCGATGGTCTTTTCCTACCAATCTATCCCCCTAGGAGCATGCACGTAGTACTTTGTTTCAATAACTTGTAGATTTTTGCAATAAGTATATGAGTTCTTTATGACTAATGTTGAGTCCATGGATTATACGCACTTTCTTCCTTCCACCATTGCTAGCCTCTCTAATACCGTGCACTTTTCACCGGTATCATACACCCACCATATACCTTCCTCAAAACAGCCACCATACCTACCTATCATGGCATTTCCATAGCCATTCCGAGATATATTGCCATGCAACTTTCCACCGTTCCGTTTATTATGACACGCTCCATCATTGTCATATTGCTTTGCATGATCATGTAGTTGACATCGTATTTGTGGCAAAGCCACCGTTCATAATTCTTTCATACATGTCACTCATGAGTCATTGCATATCCCGGTACACCGCTGGAGGCATTCACATAGAGTCATGTTTTGTTCTAAGAATCGAGTTGTAATTCTTGAGTTGTAAGAAAATAAAAGTGTGATGATCATCATTATTAGAGCATTGTCCCAAGTGAGGAAAGGATGATGGAGACTATGATTCCCCCACAAGTCGGGATGAGACTCCGGACAAAAAAAAAGAGAAAGGCCCAAAAAATGAGAGAAAAAGAGAGAAGGGGCAATGCTACTATCTTTTTACCACACTTGTGCTTCAAAGTAGCACCATGATCTTCATGATAGAGAGTCTCCTATGTTGTCACTTTCATATATTAGTGGGAATCCTACATTATAGAACTTGGCTTGTATATTCCAATGATGGGCTTCCTCAAAATGCCCTAGTTCTTCGTGAGCAAGCGAGTTGGATGCACACCCACTTAGTTTCTTTTGTTGAGCTTTCATATACTTATAGCTCTAGTGCATCCGTTGCATGGCAATCCCTACTCACTCACATTGATATCTATTGATGGGCATCTCCATAGCCCGTTGATACGCCTAGTTGATGTGAGACCATCTTCTCCTTTTTGTCTTCTCCACAACCACCACTCTATTCCACATATAGTGCTATGTCCATGGCTCACGCTCATGTATTGTGTGAAGATTGAAAAAGTTTGAGAACACCAAAGTATGAAACAATTGCTTGGCTTGTCATCGGGGTTGTGCATGATTTAAATACTTTGTGTGGTGAAGATAGAGCATAGCCAGACAATATGATTTTGTAGGGATAACTTTCTTTGGCCATGATATTTTAAGAAGACATAATTGCTTAGTTAGTATGCTTGAAGTATTATTATTTTTATGTCAATATTAAACTTTTGTCTTGAATCTTATGGATGTGGATATTCATGCCACAATAAAGAAAATTACATTAAGAAATATGTTAGGTAGCATTCCACATCAAAAATTCTGTTTTTATCATTTACCTACTCGAGGACGAGCAGAAATTGAGCTTGGGGATGCTGATACGTCTCCAACGTATCTATAATTTTTGATTGTTCCATGCTATTATATTATCTGTTTTGGATGTGTATGGGCTTTATTAAACACTTTTATATTATTTTTGGGACTAACCTATTGACCCAGAGCCCAGTGCCAGTTCCTGTTTTTTCCCTTGTTTCAGTGTTCGAAGAAAAGGAATATCAAACGGAGTCGAAACAGAATCAAACCTTCTGGAGAAGTTATTTTTGGAAGGAAAGCAACCCAGGGGACTTGGAGTCCACGTCAAGGAAGCAACGAGGAAGGCACGAGGCAGGGGGCGCGCCCTCCACCCTCGTGGGCCCCTCGTGGCTCCCCTGACGTACTTCTGCCGCCTATATATATCCATATACCCTAAAACGATCGGGGAACAGAATAGATCGGGAGTTCCGCCACTGCAAGACTCTGTAGCCACCAAAAACCAATCGGGACCCTGTTCCGGCACCCTGTCGGAGGGGGATCCCTCACCGGTGGCCATCTTCATCATCCCGGTGCTCTCCATGACGAGGAGGGAGTAGTTCACCCTCGGGGCTGAGGGTATGTACTAGTAGCTATGTGTTTGATCTCTCTCTCTCTCTCTCTCTCTCTCTCTCTCTCTCTCTCTCTCGTGTTCTTGATTTGGCACAATCTTGATGTATCGCGAGCTTTGCTATTATAGTTGGATCTTATGTTGCTTCTCCCCCTCTACTCTCTTGTAATGGATTGAGTTTTCCCTTCGAAGTTATCTTATAGGATTGAGTCTTTAATGATTTGAGAACACTTGATGTATGTCTTGCCGTGCGTATTTGTGGTGACAATGGGATATCACGTGATTCACTTGATGTATGTTTTGGTGATAAATTTGCGGGTTCCGCCCATGAACCTATGCATAGGGGTTGGCACACGTTTTCGTCTTGATTCTCCGGTAGAAACTTTGGGGCACTCTTTGAGGTTCTATGTGTTGGTTGAATAGATGAATCTGAGATTGTGTGATGCATATCGTATAATCATACCCAAGGATACTTGAGGTGACATTGGAGTATCTAGGTGACATTAAGGTTTTGGTTGATTTGTGTCTTAAGGTGTTATTCTAGTACTAACTCTAGGGCTGTTTGTGACACTTATAGTAATAGCCCAACGATTGATTGGAAAGAATAACTTTGAGGTGGTTTCGTACCCTACCATAATCTCTTCGTTTGTTCTCTGCTATTAGTGACTTTGGAGTGACTCTTTGTTGCATGTTGAGGGATAGTTATATGATCCAATTATGTTATTATTGTTGAGAGAACTTGCACTAGTGAAAGTATGAACCCTAGGCCTTGTTTCCTAGCATTGCAATACCGTTTACGCTCACTTTTATCATTAGTTACCTTGTTGTTTTTATATTTTCATATTACAAAAACCTTTATCTACCATCCATATTGCACTTGTATCACCATCTCTTCGCCGAACTAGTGCACCTATACAATTTACCATTGTATTGGGTGTGTTGGGGACACAAGAGACTCTTTGTTATTTGGTTGCAGGGTTGTTTGAGAGAGACCATCTTCCTCCTACGCCTCCCACGAATTGATAAACCTTAGGTCATCCACTTGAGGGAAATTTGCTACTGTCCTACAAACCTCTGCACTTGGAGGCCCAACTGTCATGGTTCTATGTCTGACAGTAGAATGGGGGGTAGGGATGTAAAGGCAAAGTCCTAGCTATGGAGAAGCTGTACGCACGAGTTTTACAAGTTTAGGCCCTTCTCGGAGGAAGTAACAGCCCTACATCTCGGAGCCCGGAGGCGGTCGACTGGATTACATGCGTGTGTGTTACAGGGGTGCGAACCCTTGTGCCAGTGGAGGGGGTGGCTTATATAGAGTGCACCAGGACCCCGGCCAGCCCACGTTACAAGGAGTTCAATGTTCATAAAGCAGGAGCGTTACATGTAACGTCTGTAGTAACGTAATATAAATGACTATTAAGTCTAAGAGTAAATGCCCGACCATTGCTGCACGGAGTGGCTTTAGGTCTTCTGCACGTCGAGTGGTTTGGTGGTCGAGTGACAGAAACAAAGGGGGGTCTCCGAGTGAATGGTAGGTCGAGTGGATTACACTCGACACCTTTGTTGGGTCCCCTCTATTTACTCTTGAACCTCTTTGCTTCTAGGACAAGGACGTTAGGTAGGAGGTATAGGTCAGGCCTATTGCCCTCCCCTAGGTCTATGTCCTCATCACCAACAACGTCTACAAGAAGAAGGTTGCATAGTAGACATCAAGTCACTTATGTAATTGGATGTTTATTTCAGTTATATATATATATACATGTTATTCTACTGTAGACAGATCAATTCACATGGCTTATTAGCACTGTGTTATTATTGGTGTTCGCACACATTTCAGATTACGGACCTGTTTGCCGCGTATCACACACATCTTGTTCAGTTGAACCATTTCCATTGTGTTGCCTAATCACACACAGTTCATTCCAGTGAACCGTATGCTGTATATCGCACACGCCTTCATCTGGCTGCCTGTTTCTTTTGTGCCTCCTCATCACAAACAGTTCATTG
Organism: Triticum aestivum; assembly: GCF_018294505.1. Classification (NCBI taxonomy): domain Eukaryota; kingdom Viridiplantae; phylum Streptophyta; class Magnoliopsida; order Poales; family Poaceae; genus Triticum; species Triticum aestivum. The sequence continues at coordinate 74,735,524 of NC_057805.1, forward strand.
AGCTGAATAGTATGCCTTGCAACACACACGGAACTAAATTCTGAACCGTGTTTGATGCATCTGTCATCGCAAACGTTTTGCACCTTTTTTGACGGTTTTTTTACACCACTGTTTGCGATTATGGCATCGCACATAGTTTGTTCAAAGGGTATCTGATCGTAGTGTCGCGTTTGGACCATCCTGTAGTAGTGATAGGCGAGGCCGAGCAGCATGAAGAAGGGGCGCCGGCGAGGAGGCGACACTGCAAGCAAGGAGTGAAGGTTTCAACTTGGAAAGGAAGGCGGAAACAGGGGAAATGTGGCTTTTGGTAAGGGGAGGGGGCGGGGAGGTAGATATTTCCGTGGAAGCCAAAAATTTGGAATCGCTTCAGTGAAAAAACTGGCGCGCAAAGTGTCATCAGACATGGTCTCTTATTCAGAACTGTGTACGATATGTGAACATGACAAACGATTCAGATAGCTTAACCCGTGTGTGATGAGTTTGAACGTAAAAAAATTTGGTTCGAATTTCCCTGGTTATAGTGGCCATCCACGTCATTGCATAATTTGGGTACACAAAGGAGACTATAGCACACCCACACTTCTTAATCACACAAGTTCGGTAATTAAACAGAGCTAGTTGAGCTAAAAATTACTATAACAAATAAAAGACCGATACTCTTAATTAAACAAAATAAAAGAGTACTACTACGGCTGGTGCTCGTTGATCTCCGCTGCCGCCTCCATGTCTAGCTCGCGCTCAACGGTCTCCTGGGGAAGGGGCTCCATGGCATCAATTGCACCATACTCCGCAAGCATCTCGCCATCCGCGTCTGCCATATCTTTGGAATAGACCTCCACGAGCTGGGCGTGGGCGGCCGCGATCCGGGCTTTGGCTGGCTCCGTCGTGGCAAGGTATGCCGCGCAGGAACGAACGGCTGCTCGAACTCTCTTGGCGATTGCCAACTCTTCGGCCGTGGGGTTGTCGACCGTTGTCGGAGAAGCTTCATTCAATTTGTGGGGTGACCGCCACGAGCTGGGTGTGGATGGCCTCGACATGGTCGTGGGCGGCCTCCATCAGGGCTAAGGCCGCCGCTACGGAACGGACAGCTGTTGTGCCGCTCTCGCCGGTTGCTATCCCCAAGGCAGATGCTGCTGCCGCCGCCTGAGAAGCAACAGCGGCTGTTTGGGCTGCCTTGGCCGCCCGGACGCAGATTGCGGTCGCCCTCACGAAGCTTGTTAGCACGCGCCTGGAGGCTGTGGCTGCGCTCTTGCCGGAATAGGCCGCCGAAGTTGCCCTCATGACGCGGGTCCACGTCCCCATCTTTCACCGGCGGTGATTGAATAGTGAAATGATATTTTGAGGAGCGAGCTAGTGTGCTTGACACTCCGACGGTCCTCCAAGATATTTTGTGCTGCATCTGACACGGTTGGTGATAATAAACTGTGTGCGATCTATTTGATTTTTCATCTTGATTTGAATTACGTAATGGGGTCACAGCTACAAAGGATGGTGTTTGAATTGCTAAAACTTTTATCTGCAGTGAACATGCACCTATAGGTGTGTCGTCAAAAAATTGGAATTATTCAGGGTTCGTTTGGACGTTTTTATACATTAACTTGGTTTTGTAGGCATTTCAGGTGCATAATTCAAAATTGAACTACATGCACATGCTCCAGTGCATATAAACTGGTTGAAAAATCAAATCTGTGTCCTTGGTTGCATGCTTAGGTCCCATGCAAGAAATGGGAATGAATGTCAAACACCCTGCCACCGTCACTCGGCCGCAAACATTGAGATACTTGGTTTTTAAGTTCTAGTAAATCCAAAACTCGTCTGAAATTCATGAAACTTGGCATGCTATCATGGAGCGGCATCAACATGCTATGGTGAAAATTTTGTCTCATTTTGGGGCAGGTTTGGGTATAAGCTTCTCCCAAACCAGAGCTTCTCACAACAAGCGTGATGGTTTCGGTAGGGAATGTGCCACCTTTGGGGACGAAACGATATCCGTTGCCTCTTACTACTTTCAAAAAATTTCTAGTATCAACATAGAACAACAGGAGTGTTGTGTTTAATTTTTTAATTTTTTAGGGTTCGTTTGGACATTTTTATACATTAACTTGGTTTTGTAGGCATTTCAGGTGCATAATTCAAATTTGGACTACATGCACATGCTGCAGTGCATATAAACTAGTTGAAAAAACAAATATGTCTCCTTGGTTGCATGCTTAGGTCCCATGCAAGAAATGAGAATGAATTCCAACACCCTGCCACCGTCACTCGGCCGCAAACATTGAGATACCTTGTTTTTAAATTCTAGTAAATCCAAAACTCGTATGAAATTCATGAAACTTGGCATGCTATCATGGAGCCGCATCAACATGCCATGGTAAAAAATTTGTCCCATTTGGGGAAGGTTTGGGTATAAGCGTCTCACAAAACCAGAGCTTCTCAGAACAAACGTGATGGTTTCGGTAGGGAACGTGCCACCTTTGGGGACGAAACGATATCCGTTGCCTCTTATTTCTTTCAAAAAATTCTAGTGTCAATATAGAACAACAGGAGTGTTGTGTTTAGTTTTTGAATTTCTGGGGTTCGTTGGGACATTTTTATACATTAACTTGGTTTTGTCGGCATTTCAGGTGCATAATTCAAATTCGAACTACACGCACATGCTCAAGTGCATATAAACTGGTTGAAAAATCAAATTTGTGTCCTTGGTTCCATGCTTTGGTCCCATGCAAGAAATATATACTCTTATTCCCACAAGGCGGACATGAGGCGGGAGGGCGCGCCCAGGGGGGTAGGCACGCCCCCCACCCTCGTGGGCCCCATGGAGCTCCACTGATGTACTTCTTTCGCCTATATATACTCTTATACCCTAAAAACATCAAGGGGAGCCACGAAACCACTTTTCCACTGCCGCAACCTTCTGTACCCGTGAGATCCCATCTTGGGGCCTTTTCCGGCGATCTGCCGGAAGGGGAATCGATCATGGAGGGCTTCTACATCAACACCATAGCCTCTCTGATGATATGTGAGTAGTTTACCACAGACCTTCGGGTCCATAGTTATTAGCTAGATGGCTTCTTCTCTCTCTTTGGTTCTCAATACAAAGTTCTCCTCGATGTTCTTGGAGATCTATTTGATGTAAGACTCTTTTGCGGTGTGTTTGCCGAGATCTGGTGAATTCTGGATTTATGATCCAGTTTATCTATGAATAATATTTGGTTCTTCTCTGAATTCTTATATGCATGATTTGATATCTTTGCAAGTCTCTTCGAATTATCAGTTTAGTTTGGCCTACTAGATTGATCTTTCTTGCAATGGGAGAAGTGCTTAGCTTTGGGTTCAATCTTGTGGTGTCCTTTCCCAGTGACAGTAGGGGCAGCAAGGCACGTATTGTATTGTTGCCATCGAGCATAAAAGGATGGGTTTTATATCATATTGCTTGAGTTTATCCCTCTACATCATGTCATCTTGCTTAATGCGTTACTCTGATCTTATGAACTTAATACTCTAGATGCATGCTGGATTGCGTTCGATGTGTGGAGTAATAGTAGTAGATGCAGATTCGTTTCGATCTACTTGACACGGACGTGATGCCTATATTCATGATCATTGCCTAGATATTCTCATAACCATGCGCTTTTCTGTCAATTGCTTGGTAGTAATTTGTTCACCCACCGTAATACATGCTATCTTGAGAGAAGCCACTAGTGAAACCTATGGCCCCCGGGTCTATTTTACATCATATAAGTTTCTGATCTATAATTCTAGTTTCCTATTTATTTTATTTTGCAATCTTTACTTTCCTATCTATACAACAAAAATACCAAAAATATTTATCTCACTATCTTTATTAGATCTCACTTTTGCGAGTGGCCGTGAAGGGATTGACAACCCCTTTATCGTGTTGGTTGCAAGGTTCTGTATTGTTTGTGCAGGTACTAGGTGACTTGCGTGTTATCTCCTACTGGATTGATACCTTGGTTATCAAAAACTGAGGGAAATACTCATGCTACTTTGCTGCATCACCCTTTCCTCTTCAAGGGAAAACCAACGCATGCTCAAGAGGTAGCAAGAAGGATTTCTGGCGCCGTTGCCGGGGAGATTTGCGCCAAGTCAAGTCAAGATTTGATCTCCCGTCAACTAGCCATTTCTGGCGTCGTTGCCGGGCAGATCTACGCTCAAGTCAAGACATACCAAGTACCCATCATAAAATCTTCTCCCTCGCATTACATTATCTTTCATTCGCCTCTCGTTTTCCTCTCCCCCACTTCTAAAATGATTTTCAAAAACCTTTGCCTTTTCTTCGCCTCTTTTCCGTTCGCCTCTTTTCGCTTTCTTCTTGTGTGCTTGTGTGTTGGATTGATTGTTTGTCACGATGGCTCAAGATAATACTAAATTATGTGACTTTTCCAATACCAACAACAATGATTTTATTAGCACTCCGATTGCTCCTATTACCGATGCTTAATCTTGTGAAATTAATGCCGCTTTGTTGAATCTTGTCATGAAAGATCAATTTTTTGACCTTCCTAGTGAAGATGCCGCTACCCATCTAAACAACTTTGTTGATTTGTGTGATATGCAAAAGAAGAAAGATGTGGATAATGATATTGTTAAATTGAAGCTATTTCCATTTTCTCTTAGAGATCGTGCTAAAACTTGGTTCTCTTCTTTGCCTAAAAATAGTATTGATTCATGGAATAAGTGCAAAGATGCTTTTATCTCTAAGTATTTTCCTTCCGCTAAGATCATCTCTCTTAGGAACGATATTATTAATTTTAAGCAACTTGATCATGAGCATGTTGCATAAGCTTGGGAGAGGATGAAATTAATGATACGTAATTGCCCTACACGTGGTTTGAATTTATGGATGGTTATACAAAAAAACTTATGCCGGATTGAATTTTGCTTCTAGAAATCTTTTAGATTCGGCCGCGGGAGGCACTTTTATGGAAATCACTTTAGGAGAAGCTACTAAACTCCTAGACAATATTATGGTTAATTATTCTCAATGGCACACCGAAAGATCCTCTAGTAAAAAGGTTCATGCAATTGAAGAGATTAATGTTTTGAGTGGAAAGATGGATGAACTTATGAATATTTTTGCTAATAAGAGTGTTTCTTCTAATCCTAATGATATTCCTTTGTCCACTTTGATTGAGAATAATAATGAATCTATGGATGTGAATTTTGTTGGTAGGAACAATTTTGGTAACAACGCGTATAGAGGAAACTTTAATTCGAGGCCGTTTCCTAATAATTCCTCTAATAATTATGGTAATTCCTACAACAACTCTTATGGAAATTTTAATAAGATACCCTCTGATTTTGAGACTAGTGTTAAAGAATTTATGAGTTCGCAAAAGAATTTCAATGCGCTGGTTGAAGAAATATTGCTTAAGATTGATGAGTTGGCTAGGAACGTGGATAGAATTTCTATTGATGTTGATTCTTTGAAACTTAGATCTATTTCACCTAAGCATGATATCAATGAGTCTCTCAAAGCCATGAGAATTTCCATTGATGAGTGTAAAGAAAGAACTGCTAGGATGCCTGCTAAAAAAGATTACTTTGTAAGCGTGTTCTTCTAGTTTTCATGATAATAAAGATGAAGATCTAAAAGTAATTGATGTGACTCCTATTAAATCTTTGCTTTCCAATATGAATCTTGATAAAGATGGGACTGGAGATGAGTCAACTTTAGTTAAAAGGTCTCCCAATGATTCGGAGTTTTTAGATCTTGATGCTAAAATTAATAAAAGTGGGATTAAGAGGTCAGAACTTTACATAGCAATGAACCCACTATTTTGGATTTCAAGGAATTTAATTATGATAATTGCTCTTTGATAGATTGTATTTCCTTTTTGCAATCCGTGTTGAATTCTCCGCATGCTTATAATCAAAATAAAGCTTTTACTAAACATATTGTAGATGCTTTAATGCAATCTTATGAAGAAAAGCTTGAACTAGCAGTTTCTATTCCTAGAAAACTTTATGATGAGTGGGAACCTACTATTAAAATTAAGATTAAAGATTATGAATGCTATGCTTTGTGTGATTTGGGTGCTAGTGTTTCCATGATTCCAAAAACTTTGTGTGATGTGCTAGGTTTCCGTGAATTTGATGATTGTTCTTTAAATTTGCATCTTGCGGATTCCACCATTAAGAAACCTATGGGAAGGATTAATGATGTTATTATCATTGCGAATAGGAATTATGTACCCATAGATTTCATCGTTCTTCATATAGATTGCAATCCTACATGTCCTATTATTCTTGGTAGACATTTCCTTAGAACGATTGGTGCAATTATTCACATGAAAGAAGGAAATATTATATTCCAATTTCCGTTAAGGAAAGGCATGGAACACTTTCCTAGAAAGAAAATTAAATTGCCTTATGAATCAATTATGAGAGCCACTTATGGATTGCATACCAAAGATGATAATACTTAGATCTATTCTTGTTTTATGCCTAGCTAGGGGCGTTAAACGATAGCGTTTGTTGGGAGGCAACCCAATTTTATTTTTGTTCTTTGTTTTTTGTTCCTGTTTAGTAATAAATAATTCATCTATACTCTGGTTAGATGTGGTTTTATGTTTTAATTAGTGTTTGTGGCAAGTAAAACCTATAGGATCTTCTTGGGTGATAATTATTTGATCTTGCTGAAAAAGACAGAAACTTTCTGCTCACGAAAACAATTGTTAAATATCACCAGAGAGTGATAAAATACTGATTCCAACTGCAGTAGATCAATAAACAAATTATCTAAGTCGTCCTAGTTTTTTCAGAATTTTTGGAGTTACATAAGTATGCGTATGAATCAGATTGCTACAGGCTGTTCTGTTTTGACAGATTCTGTTTTTCGTGTGTTGTTTGCTTATTTTAATGAATCTATGGGTAGTATCAGAGGGGGGGGTATAAACCATAGAGAAGTTGGAATACATTAGTTTTAACACCAATATAAATAAATAATTAGTTCATTACAGTACCTTAAAGTGGTAGTTTGTTTTCTTATACTAACGGAGCTCATGAGATTTTCTGTTAAGTTTTGTGTTGTGAAGTTTTCAAGTTTTTGGGTAAAGATTTCATGGATTTGGGAATAAGGAGTGGCAAGAGCCTAAGCTTGGGGATGCCCAAGGCACCCGAATGTAAAATTCAAGGACAACCAAAAGCCTAAGATTGGGGATGCCTTGGAAGGCATCCCCTCTTTCGTCTTCGTCTATCGGTAACTTTACTTGAGGCTATATTTTTATTCACCACATGATATGTGTTTTGCTTGGAGAGTCTTGTATGATTTGAATCTTTGCTTTTTAGTTTACCACAATCATCCTTGCTGTACACATCATTTGGGAGAGACACACATGAATCGGAATTTATTAGAATACTCTATGTGCTTCACTTATATCTTTTGAGGTAGATAACTTTGCTCTAGTGCTTCACTTATATCTTTTTAGAGCACAGTGGTGATTTTATTTTATAGAAATTATTGATCTCTCATGCTTCACTTATATTATTTTGATAGTCTTTTAGAACAACATGGTAATTTGCTTTGGTTATAAAATTAGTCCTAATATGATGGGCATTCAAGATGGGTATAATAAAAACTTTCATATATAGTGCATTGAATACTATGAGAAGTTTGATACTTGATTATTGTTTTTAGATATGAAGGTGGTGATATTAGAGTCATGCTAGTTCAGTATTTGTGAATTTGAGAAATACTTGTGTTGAGGTTTGCAAATCCCGTAGCATGCACGTATGGTAACCGTTGTGTAACAAATTTTAAGCATGAGGTGTTTCTTTGATTGTACTCCTTATGAGTGGCGGTCGGGGACGAGCGATGGTCTTTTCCTCCCAATCTATCCCCCTAGGAGCATGCGCGTAGTGCTTCGTTTTGATGACTTGTAGATTTTTGCAATAAGTATGTGAGTTCTTTATGACTAATGTTGAGTCCATGGATTATACGCACTCTCATCCTTCCACCATTGCTAGCCTCTCTAGTACCGCGCAACTCTCACCGGTACCATAAACCCACCATATACCTTCCTCAAAACAACCACCATACCTACTTATTATGGCATTTCCATAGCCATTCCGAGATATATTGCCATGCAACTTTCCACCGTTCCGTTTATTATGACACGCTTCATCATTGTCATATTGCCTTGCATGATCATGTAATTGACATCGTATTTGTGGCAAGGCCACCATTCACAATTTTTCATACATGTCACTCTTGATTCATTGCCCATCCCGGTACACCGCCGGAGGCACTCATATAGATTCATATTTTGTTCTAGTATCGAGTTGTAATCCTTGAGTTGTAAATAAATAGAAGTGTGATGATCATCATTATTAGAGCATCGTCCGGTGTGAGGCAGCCAAATTAAAAAAAGGAGAATGCCCAAAAAAATGAGAGAAAAAGAGAGAAGGGGAAATGTTACTATCCTTTTTCCACACTTGTGCTTCAAAGTAGCACCATTATCTTCATGATAGAGAGTCTCCTATTTTGTCACTTCCATATATTAGTGGGAATTTTCATTATAGAACTTGGCTTGTATATTCCAACAATGGGCTTCCTCAAAGTGCCCTAGGTCTTCGTGAGCAAGCAAGTTGGATGCACACCCACTTAATTTCTTTTGTTGAGATTTCATACATTTATAGCTCTAGTGCATCCGTTGCATGGCAATCCCTACTCACTCACATTGATATCTATTGATGGGCATCTCCATAGCCCATTAATACGCCTTTTTTATTTGGATATGGGGGTGAGAAGAGATTATTTACTCTTTATTTCACAAGCGGTTGATGTGAGACCATCTTCCCCTTTTTGTCTTCTCCACAACCACCATTCTACTCCACCTATAGTGCTATGTCCATGGCTCACGCTCATGTATTGTGTGGAAGTTGAAAAGGTTTGAGAATACTAAAGTATGAAATAAATGCTTGGCTTGTCATCGGGGTTGTGCATGATGTGAACATTTTGTGTGACGAAGATGGAGCATAGCCAAACTATATGATTTTGTAGGGATGAACTTTCTTTGACCATGTTATTTTGAGAAGACATGATTACTTTGTTAGTATGTTGGAAGTATTATTATTTTTATGTCAATATTAAACTTTTGTCTTGAATCTTTCGGATCTGAACATCCATGCCACAATAAAGAAAACTACATTGAGAATTATGTTAGGTAGCATTCCACATCAAAAATTATGTTTTTAACATTTACCTACTCGAGGACGAGCAGGAATTAAGCTTGGGGATGCTTGATACGTCTCCAACGTATCTATAATTTTTTATTGTTCCATGCTATTATATTATCTATTTTGGATGTTTAATGGGCTTTAATATGCTCTTTTATATTATTTTTGGGACTAACCTATTAACCGAAGGCCCAGTGTCAGTTTCTATTTTTTTTGCCTATTTCAGTGTTTTGCAGAAAAGGAATACCAAACGGAATCCTAACTGAATGAAACATTCGCGGTGATCTTTCTTGGAACGAAAGCAATCCAGAAGACTTGGAGTTGAAGTCTGGAACTTCGCAAGGCGGCCACGCTGCAGGAGGGCGCGCCCAGGGGGGTAGGCGCACCCCCACCCTCGTGGGCCCCATGGAGCTCCACCGACATACTTCTTTCGCCTATATATACTCTTATACCCTAAAAACATCAGGGGGAGCCACGAAACCACTTTTCCACCGCCGCAACCTGCTATACCCGTGAGATCCCATCTTGGGGCCTTTTCCGGCGATCTGCCGGAAGGGGAATCGATCACGGAGGGCTTCTACATCAACACCATAGCCTCTCCGATGATGTGTGAGTAGTTTACCACAGACCTTCGGGTCCATAGTTATTAGCTAGATGGCTTCTTCTCTCTTTTTGGATCTCAATACAAAGTTCTCCTCGATCTTCTTGGAGATCTATTCGATGTAATACTTTTTGCGGTGTGTTTGTCGAGATCAGATGAATTGTGGGTTTATGATCAAGATTATCTATGAACAATATTTGATTCTTCTCTGAATTCTTATATGCATGATTTGATATCTTTGCAAGTCTCTTCGAATTATCACTTTGGTTTGGCCTACTAGATTGATCTTTCTTGCAATGGGAGAAGTGCTTAGCTTTGGGTTCAATCTTGCGGTGTCCTTTCCTAGTGACAGTAGGGGCAGCAAGGCACGTATTGTATTGTTGCCATCGAGGATAAAAAGATGGGGTTTATATCATATTGCTTGAGTTTATCCCTCTACATCATGTCATCTTGCTTAATGCGTTACTCTGTTCTTATGAACTTAATACTCTAGATGCAAGCTGGATAACGGTCGATGTGTGGAGTAATAGTAGTAGATGCATAATCGTTTCGATCTACTTGACACGGACGTGATACCTATATTCATGATCATTGCCTAGATATTCTCATAACCATGCGCTTTTCTATCAATTGCTTGGCAGTAATTTGTTCACCCACCGTAATACATGCTATCTTGAGAGAAGCCACTAGTGAAACCTATGGCCCCCGGGTCTATTTTACATCATATAAGTTTCTGATCTATAATTCTAGTTTCCTATTTATTTTATTTTGCAATCTTTACTTTCCAATCTATACAACAAAAATACCAAAAATATTTATCTTACTGTCTTTATTAGATCTCATTTTTGCGAGTGACCGTGAAGGGATTGACAACCCCTTTATCGCGTTGGTTGCAAGGTTCTTGATTGTTTGTGCAGGTACTAGGTGACTTGCGTGTTATCTCCTACTGGATTGATACCTTGGTTCTCAAAAACTGAGGGAAATACTCACGCTACTTTGCTGCATCACCCTTTCCTCTTCAAGGGAAAACCAATGCATGCTCAAGAGGTAGCAGGATGAAACGATATCTGTTGCCTCTTATTGCTTTCAAATTTTTTCTAGTGTCAACATAGAACAACATGAGTGTTGTGTCTAATTTTTGAATTTTTTGGGGTTCATTTATACATTTTATACGTTAACTTGGTTTTGTAGGCATTTCAGGTGCATAATTCAAATGTGAACTACATGCACATGCTCCAGTGCATATAAACTGGTTGAAAAATCAAATTTGTGTCCTTGGTTCCATGCTTAGGTCCCATGCAAGAAATGAGAATGAATTTCAAACACCCTGCCACCGTCACTCGGCCGCAAACATTGAGATACCTGGTTTTTAAATTCTAGTAAATCCAAAATTCGTCTGAAATTCATGAAACTTGGCATGCTATCATGGAGTAGCATCAACATGCCGTGGTAAAAAATTTGTCCCATTTGGGGAAGGTTTGGGTATAAGCGTTTCACAAACCAGAGCTTCTCACAAAAAGCGTGACGGTTTCGGTAGGGAACGTACCCCCTTTGGGGACGAAACGATATCCATTGCCTGTTATTGCTTTCAAAAAAATTCTAGTGTCAACATAGAATAACAGGAGTGTTGTGTTTAATTTTGGAATTTTTCGGGGTTCGTTTGGACATTTTTATACATTAACTGGGTTTTCTATGCATTTTATGTGCATAATTCAAATTTGAACTACATGCACATGCTCTAGTGCATATAAATTGTGTGCGTTCTGTTAACCGTTCACGTGACACCACGCCTCACTCTTTTAATGGCTAGGAGGTGTCGTGCGGACAGGTGCTTGAGTGCTTGACTAAACAAGAGGCATGCGAGTTGTACTCCAATGCGGAGGCTCACCGGGAAGCGTGCGAGCTGTACGCCACGCAGGCTCACCGGAAAGTGAGCCCTTTGACTTACATGGCCACCTGCCTTGCTCGCATCCTCTCCCTTAATGGCGCCCAAGCCGCAGTTTAATTCGGTTTTTAAATATAAAACACTCATCGCAAACGTTTCAGTTAGAATACCCGTATGCAAAACCGACAACATCCCCAAGAAGCCAAGGGAAAATGTGCCTAGCAGGATTTGTGCAGCTCTTGATCGCAAACGTTTCAGTTAGAACACCCGTATGCAAACCGACAACTTCCACAGGAAGCCAAGAGAAAATGTGCTGAGCAGGATTTCTGCAGCTCTTGATCGCAAATGTTTTAGATAGAACACCCGTATGCAAAGTGAGAGCTATGGTCTCCCCCCTTAAGTTGAGGGAAAATTCACAGCGCAGGATTTGTGCATCCCTTCAACGCAAACGGTTGCTTTGGATGACCCGTGTGCAACCACATACAAACAATTTGGTAAGATTTGCATCTGTCATATTGGGTATGTTGCCATTTGTCAAACTGGAAAGATTGACATTTGTTGATCTAATAACATTACCATTTGTCAATCCTTGTAACACTGCGATTTGTCAAAATATGCAGCTAAAAATCACTAGCACTATCTAATTTTTGCAGCTGAAATTCAGTAATTAGGCATAGATTTCACTCATATATTAAGAAGTCGTTCTTAATTTATACAAATAGTTCAACTCGACAGCTGAACCGACCAAACTTTTCCCCAGTTGTTGCCAACCACGTACTGAAATAGCTCTATGGTTTTCTTTGATGAGTTTTTGCAATAGAAAAGTTGGAATACACTCGATATAATACAAAAACAAAATATGAATTGGTTTGATACAACACTTATAGTAGTAGTTTGCTTTCCTATACTAACGGATCTCACGAAGGTTTTGTTGAGTTTTGTGTGATTGAAGTTTTCAAGTTTTGGGTTATCTTACGATGGGTGAAGGAAGGATGTAAGAGCCTAAGCTTGGGGATGCCCCGGCATCCAAAGCTATTATCCAAGAATGAGCAACCAACTAAGGTTGCGGATGCCCCCAAGTGGCATCTCTGCTTTCTTCCAACAACTATCGGTATTTTACTCGAGGATATATTTTTATTTCTCACATGTTATGTGTTTTGCTTGGAGCGTCTTGTATGATATGTGTCTTTGCTTGTTTTATTTTGTGTTTGAAGTCATCAATCCTTGCTGGACACACCTATTTGAGAGAGCCAAAATTATGCCATGACTTGTTAGAATTGCTCTCTGTGCTTCACCTAAATCTTTTATGAGCTAGGACGTGCTCTAGTGCTTCACTTATATCTTTTTGAGCACGGTGTGCTTGTTATTTTTAAAGAAATGCTCTCTTGCTTCACTTAGATTTATTTGAGAGTTAGTAAAATTTTGAAGAAATTCTCTCTTGCTTCACTTAAATTATTTTGAGAGAAAGAAAAATTTGTTATGCTCATGATCTTCACATATATTTGTTTGAGCTTATGAAAAGCAACACATAAAAATTAGTCCCAAAGTGATAGATATCCAAGAAGGATAAAGAAAAAATGTCATGAAGATCATTGGACAAAATAAACTTGATTCTTAGTAATAGTTGTGAGATATGATGATGTGATATGTGAGTTATGTTGATGAGTAATTGTGTTCTAGTAAGAATATTGGTGTTAAGGTTTGTGATTCCCTATGCATGCACAAAGTCAATAATCATGCAATGAAAATTGTATCCTACTTGTGGTGCATTATTCGGTGTTAATTATGCTTAATGCTTGTTTTATGAAATTATTCGTTTCTTGGTTGCTCGCTTCTCAATCTTTTTGCTAGCCTTCATTTTTGCACCAAGTATGACTCTACTTGTGCATCCAAAATCCTTTAAACCAGTTTTGCCACATGAGTCCACTATATCTACCTATATGCGGTATTCTTTTGTTGTTCTAAGAAAATTTGTATGTGCCATCTCTAATTTTTAAAATAAACTTCTCTTTTGTGTATTTTGTTTCGCTCGTGGAACGGTAATGGGTGGCTAATATTTTCCATGTTGGATGTGTTATTCTCACGATTAGTGTTTATTCACTTGTCATTGCACGAGAGTAAGGCAAAGGTTTTAGGGATTCCCAGTCCCAAAATGCAAAAATGAATTTACTTTATTTTATCGAATAATAAATTCCTTGGAAAGTGTTGGTATGGAAGGCACCCATGGATACGGCTAGCCATGGAAAGTGAAAGTATGGTGGAAAAACGAATAAACTTTATTTTCTGTTTGGGAACCGCCTATGGCATATCTAGCATGGAAAGTGTTCGTAGCTCTACGTCATTTTCGTTGGTGGGATGGATACACCTCCCAAAATGTTTTATCTCAAATTTTTCGCTTTAAGCTCTGGCACCTCTACAAATCCCTACTTCCCTCTGCGAAGGGCCTTTCTTTACTTTATGCAATTTTTATTTTTAATTTTGAGTCTCCATCTTCTCTTACAAAAGCACTAACTAAGAGGCAATTTGATCATGAGTAACTATTGGGTATAGCTAGTATTCGAATGTGTTTCATGAACAGATCAATGTTTGAGCATGATGGGCTAGGGATAACTTATTTTAGCGTTGATATTTTGAAAGACATGGTTGCTTGTTGATATTCTTGAGTAGCTAAATTATTATGTCAAAACTAGACTATTGCTTTGAATCACATAAAAGTCCAAATGTCCATGCTATAAAGAAAATAATATGATATGACTTTATGAACAACACTCCACATCAAAAATTCTGTTTTTATCACTTACCTACTCGAGGACGAGTAGGAGTTAAGCTTGGGGATGCTAATACGTCTCCCATGTATCTATAATTTTTTATTGTTCCATGTTGTTTTATTATCAATCTTGGATGTTTTATAATCATTCTATAGTCATTTTATATCATATTTTGGTACTAACCTATTGACATAGTGCCAAGTGCCAGTTGTTGTTTTTTCCATGTTTTTTACATCGCAGGAAATCAATATCAAACGGAGTCCAAATGCCACGAAACTCCATGATGATTTTTTATGGGCCAGAAGAAAGACAATGGGCCCTGGTTGCACCTGGGGGGTCCCGAGGAGGGGACAACCCACCAGGGCGCGCCAGGAGGCCCTGGCGCGCCCTGGTGGGTTGTGCCCACCTCGGGCACCCCCCCCCCCGGACCGCCTCTTTGCTCTATAAATACCCCCAAAATACCAGAACCCTAGGGGAGTCGACGAAATATTCAGCCAGCCGCCGCAGAGTCCAGAACCACCAGATCCAATCTAGACACCATCACGGAGATGTTCACCACTTCCATTGGTGCCTCTCCGATGATGCGTGAGTAGTTCTTTGTAGACCTTCGGGTCCGTAGTTAGTAGCTAGATGGATTTCTCTCTCTCGCTGAATTCTCAATACAATGGTCTCTTGGAGATCCATATGATGTAACTCTTTTTGCGGTGTGTTTGTTGGGACCTGATGAACTTCGAGTTCATCATCAGTTATATCTTTTTATATCCATGAAAGTATTTGAGTTTCTTTGATCTCTTATAGCCTCTTATTTCTTCTCCGATATTTGGGTTTTGTTTGGCCAACTTGATCTATTTATCTTGCAATGGGAAGAGGTGCCCGGTAGTAGGTTCGATCTTACGGTGCTTGATCCCAGTGACAGAAGGGGAACTGACACGTATGTATCGTTGCTACTAAGGATAAAAAGACGAGATCTATATCTACCGCCATATAGATAAACTGATCTTGTCTACATCATGTCATCGTTCTTATTGCATTACTCCGTTTTTCCATGAACTTAATACACTAGATGCATGCTGGATAGCGGTCGATGTGTGGAGTAATAGTAGTAGATGCAGACAGGAGTCGGTCTACTAATCTTGGACGTGATGCCTATGTAATGATCATTGCCTTGATATCGTCATAATTATTTGAAGTTCTATCAATTGCCCAACAGTAATTTGTTTACCCACCGTTTGCTATTTTTCTCGAGAGAAGCCACTAGTGAAACTTGCGGCCCCAGGTCTTCTTTCTCATATATTTGCCTTGCGATCTACTTTCCTTTGTGTTTTTATTCTGATTTATTAA
Organism: Triticum aestivum; assembly: GCF_018294505.1. NCBI lineage: Eukaryota > Viridiplantae > Streptophyta > Magnoliopsida > Poales > Poaceae > Triticum > Triticum aestivum. The sequence goes on from NC_057805.1 coordinate 74,751,320, forward strand.
ACCAAAAAATACAAAAATACCTTGCTGCACTTTTATTTATTTACGATCTATTATTTCAATCTATTACAATTTACCTCACGTCCGTTTGCCTATCTTGAGGCGCCGTACCCCGAAAGGGATTGACAACCCCTTTAACACGTCGGGTTGTGAGCTGTTGTTATTTGTGTACACGCGTTGCTTACGTTGTGGTGCTTGGTTCTCCTACTGGTTCGATACATTGGTTTCATAACTGAGGGAAATACCTACCGTTGTTGTGCTACATCATCCTCTCCTCTTGGGGGAAATACCGACGTAGTCCTAGCGACACCATCACCCCCTGGCGTGCCCTGGTGGGTTGTGCCCACCTCAGGTACCCCCCGGACCGCCTCTTTGCTCTATAAATACCCCAAAAATACCAGAACCTAGAAGTGTCGACGAAATATTCATCCAGCCGCTGCAGAGTCCAGAACCACCAGATCCAATCTAGACACCATCACGGAGGGGTTCACCACTTCCATTGGTGCCTCTTCAATGATGCGTGAGTCGTTCTTTGTATACCTTCGGGTCCATAGTTAGTAGCTAGATGGCTCTCTCTCTCTCTCTCTCTCGCTGAATTATCAATACTATGGTCTCTTGGAGATTCATATGATGTAACTCTTTTACGGTGTGTTTGTTGGGATCTGATGAACTTCGAGTTTATGATCAATTATATCTTTTTATATCCATGAAAGTTATTTGAGTTTCTTTGATCTCTTATATGCATGACCTCTTATAGCCTCGTATTTCTTCTCCGATATTTGGGTTTTGTTTGGCCAACTTGATCTATTTATCTTGCAATGGGAAGAGGTGCCCGGTAGTGGGTTCGATCTTACGGTGCTTGATCCCTGTGACAGAAAGGGAAATGACACGTATGTATCGTTGCTACTAAGGATAAAAAGATGGGATCCCTATCTGCCGCAATAGATAACGGATCTTGTCTACATCATGTCATCGTTCTTATTGCATTACTCCGTTTTTTCATGAACTTAATACACTAGATGCATGCTGGATAATGGTCGATGTGTGGAGTAATAGTAGTAGATGCAGGCAGGAGTCGGTCTACTAATCTTGGACGTGATGCCTATGTAATGATCATTGCCTAGATATCGTCATAATTATTTGAAGTTCTATCAATTGCCCAACAGTAATTTTTTTACCCACTATTTGCTATTTTTCTCGAGAGAAGCCACTAGTGAAACCTACGGCCCCCGGGTCTTCTTTCTCATATATTTGCTTTGTGATCTATTTTATTTGCTCTTTTTATTCAGATCTATTAAACCGAAAATACAAAAATACTTTGCCGCACTTTATTTTATTTGTGATCTATTATTTCAATCTATTACAACTTTCTCCCGTCCACGCACCGTTTCTGGCACCGTACGTACCTCGAAAGGGATTGACAACCCCTTTAACACGTCGGGTTGCGAGGTGTTGTTATTTCTGTGCAGGGGCTGTTTACGTTGTGTTTGCTTGGTTCTCCTACTGGTTCGATAACCTTGGTTCCATATCTGAGGGAAATACCTACCGCCGTTGTGCTACATCATCCCTTCCTCTTTGGGGAAATACAGACGTAGCTTCAAGCGACATCAGGCGCCCTCGCGGCGGCCGGCGGCGGAATGCAGTGGTGCTGCACGGTGCGCTCCTGTCGGAAAACCGCATGCCCAAGATCCCCGACGCAGCGGACGAGATCGAGGTACTTTGCACAGCGAAGCGCAACTGGGAGGAGCGTGATACGTCTCCAACGTATCTATAATTTTTTATTATTCCATGTTGTTATATTATCATTCTTGGAGGTTTTATAATAATTTTGTAGTCATTTTATATCATTTTTTGGTACTAACCTATTGACATAGTGCCAAGAACCGGTTGCTGTTTTTTGCATGTTTTTTACATCGCAGGAAATCAATATCAAACGGAGTCCAAACACCGCGAAACTTTTTGTGGATTTTTTATGGACCAGAAGACTCCCGATGGGTTAGAGCAGCACCTGGGGGTGCCCCAAGGGGGCACAACCCACCAGGGCGCGCCTGGGGGCCCAGGCACAACCAGGTGGGTTGTGCCCACCTCGGTGACTTCCCGCACCCCCTCTTTGCCCTATAAATTCTCAAATATTCCAAAACCCCTCGGGGTTAACCTAGATCAGAAGTTCCGCCACCGCAAGGCTCTGTAGCCACGAGAAACCAATCTAGACCCGTTCCAGCACCCTGCCGGAGGGGGGAACCATCACCGGTGGCCATCTTCATCATCCCGGCGGCCACCACGATGAGGAGGGAGTAGTCCACCCTTGAGGCTGAGGGTTTGTACTAGTAGCTATGTGTTTAATCTCTCTCTCTCTCGTGTTCTTGAGATGTCACGATCTTGATGTATCGCGGGCTTTGTTATCTAGTCGGATCATATGGTGTTTTCCCCTCTCTATCTTGTTGTGATGAATTGAGTTTTTTTCCTTTGAGATTTTGTTGTTATCGGATTGAATACTTTTATGGATTTGAGAACACTTGATATATGTCTTGCAATTGAATACTCGTGGTGACAATGGGGTATCATATTGATTCACTTAATATATGTTTTGGCACTCAACTCGCGGATTCCCGATGTGACCTTGGGGTAATCTATGCATAGGGGTTGATGCACGTTCTTGTCTTTGTTTCTTCGGTAGAAATCCTGGCGCACTCTTTGAAGTTCTTTGTGTTGGATTGAATATTATGAATCTGAATTTGCTTTGATGTTATTTTAGTACGAACTCTAGGATAGATTGATCGGAAAGAATAGCTTTGAGGTGGTTTCGTACCCTACAAGCAATTTCGTCTTATGTTCTTCGCTAGATAGGAACTTTGGAGTGATTCTTCGTTGCACGTTGAGGGATGGTTATATGATCCAATTATATTAGCATTGTTGGGAGATTGCACTAGCGAAAGTACGGACCCTAGGCCTCATTTTCAAGCATTGCAATACCTTTTTTGTGCCCATTTACTATTTGTACCTTGCTGTTTTTATTTATTCAGATTATAAAAAACATATTTCTACCATCCATATTACACTTTTATCACCATCTCTTCGCCGAACTAGTGCACCTATACAATTTTCCATTGTATTGGGTGTGTTGGGGACACAAGAGATTTCTTGTATTTGGTTGCAGGGTTACTTGAGAGAGACCATCTTCATCCTACACCTCCCATGGATTGATAAACCTTAGGTCATCCACTTGAGGGAAAATTGCTACTGTCCTACAAAACTCTGCGCTTGGAGGCCCAACACGAGTCTACAAAAATAAATTTGCATAGTAGACATCAGAGCGGCAGCTGCAGACCATGCATCTCCTGCACATGCCGACGCGCTAGGAGGCCGCGCGCAGTGCTACCTCTTGAGCATGCGTTGGCTTTCCCTTGAAGAGGAAAGGGTGATGCAGCAAAGTAGCGTAAGTATTTCCCTCAGTTTTTGAGAACCAAGGTATCAATCTAGTAGGAGACTACACGCAAATCGCCTAGTACCTGCACAAACAATCAAGAACCTTGCAACCAACGCGATAAAGGGGTTGTCAATCCCTTCACGGCTGAGGGAGTCCTGGATTAAGGGGTCCTCGGACGTCCGGCCTATTGGACATGGGCCGGACTGATGGGCCGTGAAGATACAAGACAGAAGACTCTCTTCCGTGTCCGGATGGGAGTCTCCTTGGCGTGGATGGCAAGCTTGGCGTTCAGATATGAAGATTCCTTTCTCTGTAACCAACTTTGTACAACCCTAGTCCCCTCCGATGTCTATATAAACCGGAGGGTTTAGTCCATAGAGGTAATCACAATCATACAGGCTAGACTTCTAGGGTTTTAGCAATTATGATCTCGTGGTAGATCAACTCTTGTAATACTCATATTCATCAAGATCAATCAAGCAGGAAGTAGGGTATTACCTCCATAGGGAGGGCCCGAACCTGGGTAAAACATCGTGTCCCCTGTCTCCTGTTACCATCGACCTTAGACACACAGTTCGGCACCCCCTACCCGAGATCCGCCGGTTTTGACACCGACAACGGCCACTTGCAAAAGTGAGATCTGATAAAGATAATAAGATAAATATTTTTGGTATTTTTGTTATATAGATTGGAAAGTAAAGATTGCAAAATAAACGGCGATAGAAATAGCTAGTTGACGGGAAACTAATATGATGTAAAATAGACCCGTGGACATAGGTTTCACTACTTGCTTCTCTCAAGATAGCATATTTTACGGTGGGTGAACAAATTACTGCCGAGCAACTGATAGAAAAGCGCATAGTTATGAGAATATCTAGGCATGATCATGAACATAGGCATCACGTCCGTATCAAGTAGACCGAAACGATTCTTCATCTACTACTATTACTCCACACATCGACCGCTATCCAGCATGCATCTAGAGTATTAATTCCATAAGAACAGAGTAACGCATTAGGCAAGATGACACGATGTAGAGGGATAAACTCAAGCAATATGATATAAACCCCATCTTTTTATCCTCGATGGTAGCAATACAATATGTGCCTTGCTACCCCTACTGTCACTGGGAAAGGACACCGCAAGATTGAACCCAAAGCTAAGCACTTCTCCCATTGCCAGAAAGTTCAATCTAGTAGGCCAAACCAAACTGATAATTCGAAGAGACTTGCAAAGATATCAAATCATGCATATAAGAATTCAGAGAAGAATCAAATATTGTTCATAGATAATCTTGATCATAAACCCACAATTCATCGGATCTTGACAAACACACCGCAAAAAGTATTACATCGAATAGATCTCCAAAAAGATCGAGGAGAACTTTGTATTGAGATCCAAAAAGAGAGAAGAAGCCATCTAGCTAATAACTATGGACCCGAAGGTCTGTGGTAAACTATTCACACATCATCGGAGAGGCTATGGTGTTGATGTAGAAGCCCTCCGTGATTGAATCCCCCTCCGGTGGAGCGCCGGAAAAGGCCCCAAGATGGGATCTCACGAGTACAGAAGGTTGCGGCGGTGGAAAAGTGGTTTCATGGCTCCCCCAGATGTTTTCAGGGTATGGGAGTATATATAGGCGAAAGAAATAGGTCGGTGGAGCTGCGAGGGGCCCACGAGGGTGGGGGCGCGCCCTCCTGCCTCGTGGCTTCCTCGTTGCTTCCTTGACTTCCACACCAAGTCTCCTGGATTGCGTTTGTTCCAAAAACGATCCTCGCAAAGGTTTCATTCCGTTTGGATTCCGTTTGATATTCCTTTTCTACGAAACACTGAAATAGGCAAAAAAACAGCAATTTGCACTAGGCCTTCGGTTAATAGGTTAGTCCCAAAAATAATATAAAAGAGCATATTAAAGCCCATTAAACATGCAAAACAGACAATATAATAGCATGGAACAATCAAAAATTATAGATATGTTGGAGACATATCAAGCATCCCCAAGCTTAATTCCCGCTCGTCCTCGAGTAGGTAAATGATAAAAACAGAATTTTTGATGTGGAATGCTACCTAGCATAATTTTCAATGTAATTTTCTTTATTGTGGCATGAATGTTCAGATCCATAAGATTCAAAATAAAAGTTTAATATTGACATAAAAACAATAATACTTCAAGCATACTAATAAAGCAATCATGTCTTCTCAAAATAACATGGCCAAAGAAAGTTATCCCTACAAAATCATATAGTCTGGCTATGCTCTATCTTCATCACACAAAATATTTAAATCATGCACAACCCCGATGACAAGCCAAGCAATTGTTTCATACTTTTGATGTTCTCAAACTTTTTCAATTTTCATGCAATACATGAGCGTGAGCCATGGACATAGCACTATATGTAGAATAGAATGGTGGTTGTGGAGAAGACAAAAAAAAGGAGAAGATAGTCTCACATCAACTAGGCGTATCAATGGGCTATGGAGATGCCCATCAATAGATATCAATGTGAGTGAGTAGGGATTGCCATGCAACGGATGCACTCGAGCTATAAGTGTATGAAAGCTCAACAAAAGAAACTAAGTGGGTGTGCATCCAACTTGCTTGCTCACGAAGACCTAGGGCATTTTGAGGAAGCCCATCATTGGAATATACAAGCCAAGTTCTATAATGTAAAATTCCCACTAGTATATAAAAGTGACAACATAGGAGACTCTCTATCATGAAGATCACGGTGCTACTTTGAAGCATAAGTGTGGAAAAAGGATAGTAACATTGTCCCTTCTCTCTTTTTTTGGTGGGCTTCTTTGGCCTCTTTTTTTATTTGGGCTTCTTTGGCCTCTTTTATTTTTATTTGGGCTTCTTTGGCCTCTTTTATTTTTTTTGTCCGGAGTCTCATCCCGACTTATGGGGGAATCATAGTCTCCATCATCCTTTCCTCACATGGGACAATGCTCTAATAATGAAGATCATCACACTTTTATTTACTTACAACTCAAGAATTATAACTCGATACTTAGAACAAATATGACTCTATGTGAATGCCTCCGGCGGTGTACCAGGATATGCAATGAATCAATAGTGACATGCATGAATGATGAAAGGTGGCTTTGCCACAACACAATCAACTACATGATCATGCTAAGCAATATGACAATGATGGAGCGTGTCATAATAAACGGAACAGTGGAAAGTTGCATGGCAATATATCTCGGAATGGCTATGGAAATGCCATGATAGGTAGGTATGGTGGCTGTTTTGAGGAAGGTATATGGTGGGTTTATGATACCGGCGAAAGGTGTGCGGTATTAGAGAGGCTAGCAATGGTGGAAGGGAGAGAGTGCGTGTAATCCATGGACTCAACATTAGTCATAAAGAACTCACATACTTATTGCAGAAATCTATTAGTTATCGAAACGAAGTACTACGCGCATGCTCCTAGGGGGATAGATTGGTAGGAAAAGACCATCGCTCATCCCCGACCGCCACTCATATGGAAGACAATAAATAAATAAATAATGCTCCGACTTCATCACATAACGGTTCACCATACGTGCATGTTACGGGAATCACAAACTTTAACACAAGTATCCCTCAAATTCACAACTACTCAACTAGCATGACTCTAATATCACCATCTTCATATCTCAAAATAATCATAAGGAATCAAACTTCTCATAGTATTCAATGCACTTTATGTGATAGTTTTTATTATACCCATCTTGGATGCTCATCATATTAGGACTAATTTTATAGCCAAAGCAAACTACCATGCTGTTCTAAAGGACTCTCAAAATAATATAAGTGAAGCATGAGAGACCAATAATTTCTATAAAATAAAACCACCACCATGCTCTAAAAGGTATAAGTGAAGCACTAGAGCAAAATTATCTAGCTCAAAAAATATAAGTGAAGCACATAGAGTATTCTAATAAATTCCGATTCATGTGTGTCTCTCCAGAAGGTGTGTACAACAAGGATGATTGTGGTAAACTAAAAATCAAATACTCAAATCATACAAGACGCTCCAAGCAAAACACATATCATGTGGTGAATAAAAATATAGCCTCAAGTAAAGTTACCGATAGACGAAGACGAAAGAGGGGATGCCTTCCGAGGCATCCCCAAGCTTAGGCTTTTGGTTGTCCTTGAATTTTACCTTGGGGTGCCTAGGTCATCCCCAATCTTAGGCTCCTGCCGCTCCTTATTCCAAAATCCATCAAATCTTTACCCAAAAACTTGAAAACTTCACAACACAAAACTCAACGGAAAATCTCATGAGCTCCGTTAGTATAAGGAAAAAAACCACCACATTAAGGTATTGTAATGAACTCATTCTTTATTTATATTGGTGTTAAACCTACTGTATTCCAACTTCTCTATGGTTCATACCCCCCGATACTAGCCATAGATTCATCAAAATAAGCAAACAACACGCGGAAAACAGAATCTGCCAAAAACAGAACAGTCTGTAGTAATCTGTATCAAACGCATACTTCTGTTTCTCCAAAAATTCTGCAAAAATAGGAAGACCTAGATAATTTGTTTATTAATCTACCGGAATTGGGATCAGTATTTTATCACTCTCTGGTGATTTTTAATAATTGTTTTCGTGAGCAGAAAGTTTTTGTATTTTTCAGCAAGATCAAATAATTATCATCCAAGAAGATCCTATAGGTTTTACTTGGCACAAACACTAATTAAAACATGAAACCATATCTAACCAGAGGCTACTGAAATATTTATTACTAAACAGTAACAAAAAGCAAGGAACAAAAATAAAATTGGGTTGCCTCCCAACAAGCGCTATCGTTTAACGCCCCTAGCTAGGCATTGCTAATTTTAATGATGCTCACATCAAAGACAAGAATTAAAGCACAAAGAGAGCATCATAGAACACGTGATAAACACATCTAAGTCTAACATACTTCCTATGCATAGCCATTTTATAAGCAAACAAATTATCATAGCAAGCAAAAATTAGCATATGCAAGGAAGAAGAAAGAGACGATAGCAATCTCAACATGACGAGAGGTAATTTAGTAAGATAAACATTTCTACAACCATATTTTCCTCTCTCATAATAATTACATGTAGGATCATAGGAAAATTCAACAAAATAGCTATCACATAACATATACTCAACACGATCCACATGCATGCGAAGTTGACACTCTTCCAAAATAGTGGGATTATCATTAACTAAAGTCATGACCTCTCCAAACCCGCTTTTATCAAAAGCTTCATAAGATTGAACATTCTCCAAATATGTGGGATCTAAAGTTGACACTCTTCCAAACCCACTTTCAATATTATTGCAAACATTATTATCAATCTCATATTCATCATGAGGCATAAATAAATTTTCAAGATCATAAGAAGAATCACCCCAATCATGATCATTGCAACAAATAGTAGTCATAGCAGAACTAGCATCAAGCTTGAGGTTTTGCATATCATTAACACAATTGACATTAAGAGAATTTATAATAACATCATTGCAATCATGCTTTTCATCGAAGGAACTATCAAGTATGGGTGCAATAGCAACGATCTCATGTTTAACATAAGGAACTATAGCAAATTCATCTTCATAAATATTGGCATCATGGCCACAAGAATAGCAAGCATCACGTTCATCAAGGGATATTTCAATCAAATCATCGGAATCATAATTATCTATAGATTCATGCATATCATTATTTTCTTCAGAAGCAACATCATTCTTTCAATAAATTCTTTGACATAGACATTATGAGCATAGTTTTCATAGCAATATTTAAGTATGTCAAAATTTTCAGATTCGTAGAGTAATATCATACTTTTCAATCAAAGAAGCAACTTCATAAGCACCCTTAAAAGTAACAAATTCTTCAATTTTTCGATATCGTAGTAACTATAAACACCCTTTGCATAAAAAGATAAGATTTCATTATCATTAAACTCACATAGGTAGGGGAGGTGTTTTTTAGGGTTCTTAAAGCAACAAGTAAAATCATAAATTTCATAAAGATTCCAAGCATAACACAGCAATCTATTTATTTGATCCCATAAGAGTCTCCCTTTTTCAGACAAACGGTGACGCACAAAATGAGCATGCTCATCTAAAGATTTCCCATCAACTAGGCTAGTTGGGGTTTCAGCACGAGCGCATAAGGATCGAAGATGATCCAAGTAGAACACTTTAAGTGGATCCATATCAATAGATTTTTAGCAAGCAAAGATGCAAGCAAATAGAAGCCACATGGAAACACAAGCAAAGATACATACGGGAAGAAGGCGAAGAAAAGTCAAAGGTGAAGTGGGGGAGAGGAAAACGAGAGGCGAATGGCAAATAATGTAATGTGAGGGAGAAGAGTTTGTGAAGGGTACTTGGTATGTCTTGACTTGTGTGTAGATCTCCCCGCCAACGGCGCCAGAAATCCTTCTTGCTACCTCTTGAGCATGCGTTGGTTTTCCCTTGAAGAGGAAAGGGTGATGCAGCAAAGTAGCGTAAGTATTTCCCTCAGTTGTTGAGAACCAAGGTATCAATCCAGTAGGAGACTACACGCAAATCTCCTAGTGAAGGAAATATGCCCTAGAGGCAATAATAAAGTTATTATTTATTTCCTCATATCATGATAAATTTTTATTATTCATGCTAGAATTGTATTAACCGGAAACATAATACATGTGTGAATACATAGACAAACATAGTGTCACTAGTATGCCTCTACTTGACTAGCTCGTTGATCAAAGATGGTTGAGTTTCCTAACCATAGACATGAGTTGTCATTTGATTAACGGGATCACATCATTAGGAGAATGATGTGATTGACTTGACCCATTCCGTTAGCTTAGCACTTGATTGTTTAGTTTACTGCTATTGCTTTCTTCATGACTTATACATGTTCCTATGACTATGAGATTATGCAACTCCCGATTACTGAAGGAACACTTTGTGTGCTACCAAACGTCACAACGTAACTGGGTGATTAAAAAGGTGCTCTACATGTGTCTCCGATGGTACTTGTTGAGTTGGCATAGATCGAGATTAGGATTTGTCACTCCGATTGTCGGAGAGGTATCTCTGGGCCCTCTCAGTAATGCACATCACAATAAGCCTTGCAAGCAATGTGACTAATGAGTTAGTTGCGGGGTGATGCATTACGTAATCAGTAAATAGACTTGCCGGTAACGAGATTGAGCTAGGTATTGAGATACCGACGATCGAATCTCGGGCAAGTAACATACCGATGACAAAGGGAACAGCGTATGTTGTTATGCGGTTTGACCGATAAAGATCTTCGTAGAATATGTAGGAGCCAATATGAGCATCCAGGTTCCGCTATTGGTTATTGACCGGAGACGTGTCTCGGTCATGTCTACATAGTTCTCGAACCCGTAGGGTCCGCACGCTTAAAGTTCGGTGACGATCGGTATTATCAGTTTTTGTGTTTTGATGTACCGAAGGTAGTTCGGAGTCCCGGATATGATCACGGACATGACGAGGAGTCTCGAAATGGTCGAGACGTAAATATCGATATATTGGACGACTATATTCGGACACCGGAAGTGTTCCGGGTGGTTTCGGAGAAAACCGGAGTGCTGGAGGGTTACCGGAACCCCCCCCCCCGGGAGAAATAATGGGCCTTATGGGCCTTAGTGGAGAGAGAGAGGGCTGGCCTAGGGCAGGTCGTGCGCCCCTCCCCCTCTGGTCCGAATTGGACTAGGAGAGGGGGCGGCGCCCCCCTTTCCTTCTCCCTCTCCCCCTTCCTTTCCCCCTCCTAGTAGGAGTAGGAAAGAGGGGAGTCCTACTCCTACTAGGAGGAGAACTCCTCCTCCTGGCGCGCCCACAAGGGGCCGGCCGGCCTCCCCCTTGCTCCTTTATATACGGGGGCAGGGGGGCACCTCTAGACACACAAGTTGATCTGTTGATCTTTCCCAGCCGTGTGCGGTGCCCCCCTCCGCCATAATCCACCTCGATCATATCGTAGCGGTGCTTAGGCGAAGCCCTGCGTTGATAGCATCATCATCACCGTCATCACGCTGTCGTGCTGACGAAACTCTCCGGCGAAGCTTTGCTGGATCGAAGCTCGCGGGACGTCATCGAGCTGAATGTGTGCCGAACTCGGAGGTGCCGTGCGTTCGGTACTTGGATCGGTCAGATCGTGAAGATGTATGACTACATCAACCGCGTTGTGCTAACGCTTCTGCTTTCGGTCTACGAGGGTACGTGGACAACACTCTCCCCTCTCGTTGCTATGCATCACCATGATCTTGCGTGTGCATAGGATTTTTTTTGAAATTACTACGTTCCCCAACAGTGGCATCTGAGCCAGGTTTATGCGTAGATGTTATATGCACGAGTAGAACACAAGTGAGTTGTGGGCGATACAAGTCACACTGCTTACCAGCATGTCATACTTTGGTTCAGCGGTATTGTTGGATGAAGCGGCCCGGACCAACATTACGCGTACGCTTACGCGAGACTGGTTCTACCAACGTGCTTTGCACATAGGTGGCTGGCGGGTGTCAGTTTCTCCAACTTTAGTTGAACCGAGTGTGGCTACGCCCGGTCTTGAGAAGGTTAAAACAGCACTAACTTGACAAACTATCGTTGTGGTTTTGATGCGTAGGTAAGAACGGTTCTTGCTCAGCCCGTAGCAGCCACGTAAAACTTGCAACAACAAAGTAGAGGACGTCTAACTTGTTTTTTCAGGGCATGTTGTGATGTGATATGGTCAAGGCATGATGCTATATTTTATTGTATGAGATGATCATGTTTTGTAAACGAGTTATCGGCAACTGACAGGAGCCATATGGTTGTCGCTTTATTGTACGCAATGCAATCGCCCTGTAATTGCTTTACTTTATCACTAAGCGGTAGCGATAGTCGTAGAAGCAATAATTGGCGAGACTACAACGATGCTACGACGGAGATCAAGGTGTCGCGCCGGTGACGATGGTGATCATGACGGTGCTTTGGAGATGGAGATCATAGGCACAAGATGATGATGGCCATATCATATCACTTATATTGATTGCATGTGATGTTTATCCATTATGCATCTTATTCTGCTTTGATTGACGGTAGCATTATAAGATGATCTCTCACTAAATTTCAAGGTACAAGTGTTCTCCCTGAGTATGCACCGTTGCGAAATTTCTTCGTGCCGAGACACCACGTGATGATCGGGTGTGATAAGCTCTACGTTCACATACAACGGGTGCAGCCAGTTTTGCACACGCAGAATACTCAGGTTAAACTTGACGAGCCTAGCATATGCAGATATGGCCTTGGAACACTGAGACCGAAAGGTCAAGCGTGAATCATATAGTAGATATGATCAACATAGTGATGTTCACCATTGAAAACTACTCCATCTCACGTGATGATCGGACATGGTTTAGTTGAGATGGATCACGTGATCACTTAGATGATTCGAGGGATGTCTATCTAAGTGGGAGTTCTTAAGTAATATGATTAATTGAACTTTAATTTGTCATGAACTTAGTACCTGATAGTATTTTGCTTGTCTATGTTGTTGTAGATAGATGGCCCGTGCTGTTGTTCCGTTGAATTTTAATGCGTTCCTTGAGAAAGCAAAGTTGAAAGATGATGGTAGCAATTACACGGACTGGGTCCGTAACTTGAGGATTATCCTCATTGCTGCACACAAGAATCACGTCATGGAAGCACCGCTGGGTGCTAGGCCTGCTGTAGATGCAACTGACGACGTTAAGAACGTCTGGCAGAGCAAAGCTGATGACTACTCGATAGTTCAGTGTGCCATGCTTTACGGCTTAGAACCGGGACTTCAACGACGTTTTGAACGTCATGGAGCATATGAGATGTTCCAGGAGTTGAAGTTAATATTTCAAGCAAATTCCCGGATTGAGAGATATGAAGTCTCCAATAAGTTCTACAGCTGCAAGATGGAGGAGAATAGTTCTGTCAGTGAACATATACTCAAAATGTCTGGGTATAACAATCACTTGATTCAACTGGGAGTTAATCTTCCGGATGATAAGTGTCATTGACAGAATTCTTCAATCACTGCCACCAAGCTACAAGAGCTTTGTGATGAACTATAATATGCAAGGGATGGATAAGCCAATTCCCGAGCTCTTCGCAATGCTAAAGGCTGCGGAGGTAGAAATCAAGAAGGAGCATCAAGTGTTGATGGTCAACAAGACCACCAGTTTCAAGAAAAGGGGTAAAGGGAAGAAGAAGGGGAACTTCAAGAAGAACGGAAAACAAGTTGCTGCTCAGGAGAACAAACCCAAATCTGGACCTAAGCCTAAAACTGAGTGCTTCTACTGCAAGCAGACTAGTCACTGGAAGCGGAACTGCCCCAAGTATTTGGCGGATAAGAAGGATGGCAAGGTGAACAAAGGTATATGTGATATACATGTTATTGATGTGTACCTTACTAATGCTCGCAGTAGCACCTGGGTATTTGATACTGGTTCTGTTGCTAATATTTGCAACTCGAAACAGGGACTACAGATTAAGCAAAGATTGGCTAAGGACGAGGTGACGATGCGCGTGGGAAATGGTTCCAAAGTCGATGGGATCACGGTCGGCACGCTACCTCTACATCTACCTTCGGGATTAGTTTTAGACCTGAATAATTGTTATTTGGTGCCAGCGTTAAGCATGAACATTATATTTGGATCTTGTTTGATGCGAGACGGTTATTCATTTAAATCAGAGAATAATGGTTGTTCTATTTATACGAGTAATATCTTTTATGGTCATGCACCCTTGAAGAGTGGTCTATTTTTATTAAATCTCGATAGTAGTGATACACATATTCATAATATTGAAGCCAAAAGATGCAGAGTTGATAATGATAGTGCAACTTATTTGTGGCACTGCCATTTAGGTCATATTGGTGTAAAGTGCATGAAGAAACTCCATACTGATGGACTTTTGGAATCACTTGATTATGGATCACTTGGTACTTGCGAACCATGCCTCATGGGCAAGATGACTAAAACGCCGTTCTCCGGAACAATGGAGCGAGCAACAGATTTGTTGGAGATCATACATACTGATGTATGTGGTCCGATGAATATTGAGGCTCGCAGCGGGTATCGTTATTTTCTCACCTTCACAGATGATTTAAGCAGATATGGGTATATCTACTTAATGAAACGTAAGTCTGAAACATTTGAAAAGTTCAAAGAATTTCAGAGTGAAGTGGAAAATCATCGTAACAAGAAAATAAAATTTCTACGATCTAATCGTGGAGGAGAATATTTGAGTTACGAGTTTGGTCTACATTTGAAACAATGCGAAATAGTTTCGCAACTCACGCCACCCGGAACACCACAACGTAATGGTGTGTCTGAACGTCGTAATCGCACTTTACTAGATATGGTGCGATCTATGATGTCTCTTACTGATTTACCGCTATCATTTAGGGGTTATGCTTTAGAGACGGCTACATTCACGTTAAATAGGGCACCATCTAAATCTGTTGAGACGACGCCTTATGAACTGTGGTTTGGGAAGAAACCAAAGTTGTCGTTTCTTAAAGTTTGGGGCTGCGATGCTTATGTGAAAAAGCTTCAACCTGATAAGCTCGAACCCAAATCGGAGAAGTGTGTCTTCACAGGATACCCAAAGGAAACTATTGGGTACACCTTCTATCACATATCCGAAGGCAAGACATTCGTTGCTAAGAATGGATCCTTTCTAGAGAAGGAGTTTCTCTCGAAATAAGTGAGTGGGAGGAAAGTAGAACTTGATGAGGTAACTATACCTGCTCCCTTATTGGAAAGTAATTCATCATAGAAATCTGTTCCTGTGACTCCTACACCAATTAGTGAGGAAGCTAATGATGATGATCATGTAACTTCAGATCAAGTTACTACTGAACCTCATAGGTCAACCAGAGTAAGATCCGCACTAGAGTGGTACGGTAATCCTATTCTGGAGGTCATGTTACTTGACCAAGCGATGGTGAGCCCAGATTCCGCAAAATGGCTTGAAGCCATGAAATCTGAGATGGGATCCATGTATGAGAACAAAGTGTGGACTTTGGTTGACTTGCCCGATGATCGGCAAGCCATAGAGAATAAATGGATCTTCAAGAAGAAGATTGACGCTGACGGTAATGTTACTGTCTACAAAGCTCGACTTGTTGCGAAAGGTTTTCGACAAGTTCAAGGAGTTGACTACGATGAGACTTTCTCACCCGTAGCGATGCTTAAGTCTGTCCGAATCATGTTAGCAATTGTCGCATTTTATGATTATGAAATTTGGCAAATGGATGTCAAAACTGCATTCCTGAATGGATTTCTGGAAGAAGAATTGTATATGATGCAACCGGAAGGTTATGTCGATCCAAAGGGAGCTAACAAAGTGTGCAAGCTCCAGAGATCCATTTATGGACTGGTGCAAGCCTCTCGGAGTTGGAATAAACGTTTTGATAGTGTGATCAAAGCATATGGATTTATACAAACTTTTGGAGAAGCCTGTATTTACAAGAAAGTGAGTGGGAGCTCTGTAGCATTTCTAATATTATATGTGGATGACATATTCTAAATTGGAAATGATATAGAATTTCTGGATAGCATAATACTTGAATAAGAGTTTTTCAATGAAAGACCTCGGTGAAGCTGCTTACATATTGGGCATCAAGATCTATAGAGATAGATCAAGACGCTTGATAGGACTTTCACAAAGCACATACCTTGACAAAGTTTTGAAAAAGTTCAAAATGGATCAAGCAAAGAAAGGGTTCTTGCCTGTGTTACAAGGTGTAAAGTTGAGTCAGACTCAATGCCCGACCACTGCATAAGATAGAGAGAAAATGAAAGATGTTCCCTATGCTTCAGCCATAGGCTCTATCATGTATGCAATGCTGTGTACCAGACCTGATGTGTGCCTTGCTATTAGCTTAGCAGGGAGGTACCAAAGTAATCCAGGAGTGGATCATTGGACAGCGGTCAAGAACATCCTAAAATACCTGAAAAGGACTAAGGATATGTTTCTCGTTTATGGAGGTGACAAAGAGCTCGTCGTAAATGGTTACGTCGATGCAAGCTTTGACACTAATCCAGACAATTCTAAATCGCAAACCGGATACGTGTTTACATTGAACGGTGGAGCTGTCAGTTGGTGTAGTTCTAAACAAAGCGTCGTGGCGGGATCTACGTGTGAAGCGTAGTACATAGCTGCTTTGGAAGCAACAAATGAAGGAGTCTGGATGAAGGAGTTCATATCCGATCTAGGTGTCATACCTAGTGCATCGGGTCCAATGAAAATCTTTTGTGACAATACCGGTGCAACTGCCTTGGCAAAGGAATCCAGATTTCACAAGAGAACCAAGCTCATCAAGAGATGCTTCAATTCCATCCGAGATCAAGTCCAGGTGGGAGACATAGAGATTTGCAAGATACATACGGATCTGAATGTTGCAGACCCTTTGACTAAGCCTCTTCCACGAGCAAAACATGATCGACACCAAAACTCCATGGGTGTTAGAATCATTACTGTGTAATCTAGATTATTGACTCTAGTGCAAGTGGGAGACTGAAGGAAATATGCCCTAGAGGCAATAATAAATTTATTATTTATTTCCTCATATCATGATAAATGTTTATTATTCATGCTAGAATTGTATTAACCGGAAACATAATACATGTGTGAATACATAGACAAACATAGTGTCACTAGTATGCCTCTACTTGACTAGCTCGTTGATCAAAGATGGTTGAGTTTCCTAACCATAGACATGAGTTGTCATTTGATTAACGGGATCACATCATTAGGAGAATGATGTGATTGACTTGACCCATTCCGTTAGCTTAGCACTTGATCGTTTAGTTTACTGCTATTGCTTTCTTCATGACTTATACATGTTCCTATGACTATGAGATTATGCAACTCCCGATTACCGGAGGAACACTTTGTGTGCTACCAAACGTCACAACGTAACTGGGTGATTATAAAGGTGCTCTACAGGTGTCTCCGATGGTACTTGTTGAGTTGGCATAGATCGAGATTAGGATTTGTCACTCCGATTGTCGGAGAGGTATCTCTGGGCCCTCTCAGTAATGCACATCACAATAAGCCTTGCAAGAAATGTGACTAATGAGTTAGTTGCGGGATGATGCATTACGTAACGAGTAAATAGACTTGCCGGTAACGAGATTGAGCTAGGTATTGAGATACCGACGATCGAATCTCGGGCAAGTAACATACCGATGACAAAGGGAACAACGTATGTTGTTATGCGGTTTGACCGATAAAGATCTTCGTAGAATATGTAGGAGCCAATATGAGCATCCAGGTTCCGCTATTGGTTATTGACCGGAGACGTGTCTCGGTCATGTCTACATAGTTCTCGAACCCGTAGGGTCCGCACGCTTAAAGTTCGGTGACGATCGGTATTATGAGTTTTTGTGTTTTGATGTACCGAAGGTAGTTTGGAGTCCCGGATATGATCACGGACATGACAAGGAGTCTCGAAATGGTCGAGACGTAAATATCGATATATTGGACGACTATATTCGGACACCGGAAGTGTTCCGGGTGGTTTTGGAGAAAACCGGAGTGCTGGAGGGTTACCGGAACCCCCCCCCCCGGGAGAAATAATGGGCCTTATGGGCCTTAGTGGAGAGAGAGAGAGGGCTGGCCTAGGGCAGGTCGTGCGCCCCTCCCCCTCTGGTCCGAATTGGACTAGGAGAGGGGGCGGCGCCCCCCTTTCCTTCTCCCTCTCCCCCTTCCTTTCCCCCTCCTAGTAGGAGTAGGAAAGAGGGGAGTCGTACTCCTACTAGGAGGAGGACACCTCCTCCTGGCGCGCCCACAAGGGGCCGGCCGGCCTCCCCCTTTCTCCTTTATATACGGGGGCAGGGGGGCACCTCTAGACACATAAGTTGATCTGTTGATCTTTCCCAGCCGTGTGCGGTGCCCCCCTCCACCATAATCCACCTCGATCATATCGTAGCGGTCCTTAGGCGAAGCCCTGCGTCGGTAGCATCATCATCACCGTCATCACGCCGTCGTGTTGACGAAACTCTCCGGCGAAGCTTTGCTGGATCGAAGCTCGCGGGACGTCATTGAGCTGAATGTGTGCAAAACTCGGAGGTGCCGTGCGTTCGGTACTTGGATCGGTCGAATCGTGAAGACGTACGACTACATCAACCGCGTTGTGCTAACGCTTCTGCTTTTGGTCTACGAGGGTACGTGGACAACACTCTCCCCTCTCGTTGCTATGCATCACCATGATCTTGCGTGTGCGTAGGATTTTTTTGAAATTACTACGTTCCCCAACACCTAGTACCTGCACAAACAATCAAGAACCTTGCAACCAACGCGATAAAGGGGTTGTCAATCCCTTCACAGCCACTTGCAAAAGTGAGATCTCATAAAGATAATAAGATAAATATTTTTGGTATTTTTGTTATATAGATTGGAAAGTAAAGATTGAAAAATAAACGGCGACAGAAATAGCTAGTTGACGGGACTAATATGATGTAAAATAGACCCGGGGCCAGAGGTTTCACTAGTTGCTTCTCTCAAGATAGCATATTTTACGGTGGGTGAAACAATTAGTACCGAGCAACTGATAGAAAAGCGCATAGTTATGAGGATATCTAGGCATGATCATAAACATAGGCATCACGTCCGTATGAAGTAGACCAAAACGATTCTGCATCTACTACTATTACTCCACACATCGACCACTATCCAGCATGCGAGTATTAAGTTCATAAGAACAGAGTAACGCATTAGGCAAGATGACATGATGTAGAGGGATAAACTCAAGCAATATGATATAAACCCCATCTTTTTATCCTCGATGGCAACAATACAATACGTGCCTTGCTGCCCCTACTGTCACTTGGAAAGGACACCGCAAGATTAAACCCAAAGCTAAGCACTTCTCCCATTGCAAGAAAGATCAATCTAGTAGGCCAAACCAAACTGATAATTCGAAGAGACTTGCAAAGATATCAAATCATGCATATAAGAATTCAGAGAAGAATCAAATATTGTTCATAGATAATCTTGATCATAAACCCACAATTCATCGGATCTCGACAAACACACCGCAAAAAGTATTACATCAAATAGATCTCCAAGAAGATCGAGGAGAACTTTGTATTGAGATCCAAAAAGAGAGAAGAAGCCATCTAGCTAATAACTATGGACACGAAGGTCTGTGGTAAACTACTCACACATCATCGGTGGAGCGCCGGAAAAGGCCCCAAGATGGGATCTCACGGGTACAGAAGGTTGCGGCAGTGGAAAAGTGTTTTCGTGGCTCCCCCGGATGTTTTTAGGGCATGGGAGTATATATAGGCGAAAGAAATAGGTTGGTGGAGCTGCAAGGGGCCCATGAGGGCGGGGGGCATGCCCACCCCCCTGGGGCGCGCCCTCCTGTCTCATGGCTTCCTCGCTGCTTCTTGACTTCCACTCCAAGTCTCCTGGATTGCGTTTGTTCCAAAAACGATCCTCGCGAAGTTTTCATTCCGTTTGGATTCCGTTTGATATTCCTTTTCTACGAAACCTGAAATAGGCAAAAAAGCATAAATTTGCATTGGGCCTTTGGTTAATAGGTTAGTCCCAAAAATAATATAAAAGTGCATATTAAAGCCCATTAAACATCCAAAACAGATAATATAATAGCATGGAACAATCAAAAATTATAGATACGTTGGAGACGTATCAAGCATCCCCAAGGTGTGCGGTATTAGAGAGGCTAGCAATGGTGGAAGGGTGAGAGTGTGTATAATCCATGGACTCAAGATTAGTCATAAAGAACTCACATACTTATTGCAAAAATCTATTAGTTATCGAAACGAAGTACTACATGCATGCTCCTAGGGGGGTAGATTGGTAGGAAAAGATCATCGCTCGTCCCCGACCGCCACTCATAAGGAAGACAATCAATAAATAAATAATGCTCCGACTTCATCACATAACGGTTCACCATACGTGCATGTTACGGGAATTACAAACTTTAACACAAGTATCTCTCAAATTCACAACTACTCAACTAGCATGACTCTAATATCACCATCTTCATATCTCAAAACAATCATAAGGAATCAAACTTCTCATAGTATTCAATGCACTTTATATGATAGTTTTATTATACCCATCTTGGATGCTCATCATATTAGGACTAATTTTATAGCCAAAACAAACTACCATGCTGTTCTAAAGGACTCTCAAAATAATATAAGTGAAGCATGAGAGACCAATAATTTCTATAAAATAAAACCACCACTGTGCTCTAAAAGGTATAAGTGAAGCACTAGAGCAAAATTATCTAGCTCAAAAAATATATGTGAAGCACATAGAGTACTCTAATAAATTCTGATTCATGTGTGTCTCTCCAAAAGGTGTGGACAGCAAGGATGATTGTGGTAAACTAAAAAGCAAAGACTCAAATCATACAAGACGCTCCAAGCAAAACACATATCATGTGGTGAATAGATTTGTAGCAAGCAAAGATGCAAGCAAATAGAAGGCACATGGAAACACAAAAAAAGATACATACGGCAAGAAGGCAAAGAAAAGTCAAAGGTGAAGTGGGGGAGAGGAAAACGAGAGGCAAATGGCATATAATATAATGCGAGGGAGAAGACTTTGTGAAGGGTACTTGGTATGTCTTGACTTGTGTGTAGATCTCCCCGGCAACGGCGCCAAAAATCCTTCTTGCTACCTCTTGAGCATGCGTTGGTTTTCCCTTGAAGAGGAAAGGGTGATGCAGCAAAGTAGCGTAAGTATTTCCCTCGGTTTTTGAGAACCAAGGTATCAATCCAGTAGGAGACTACACGCAAATCTCCTAGTACCTGCACAAACAATCAAGAACCTTGCAACCAACGCGATAAAGGGGTTGTCAATCCCTTCAGGCCACTTGCAAAAGTGAGATCTCATAAAGATAATAAGATAAATATTTTTGGTATTTTTGTTATATGGATTGGAAAGTAAGGATTGCAAAATAAACGGCGACAGAACTAGCTAGTTGACAGGAAACTAATATGATGTAAAATAGACCCGGGGCCATAGGTTTCACTCGTGGCTTCCCTCAAGATAGCATATTTTA
The DNA here is from genome assembly GCF_018294505.1 of Triticum aestivum. NCBI lineage: Eukaryota > Viridiplantae > Streptophyta > Magnoliopsida > Poales > Poaceae > Triticum > Triticum aestivum. The sequence goes on from NC_057805.1 coordinate 74,772,795, forward strand.
CGGTGGGTGAACAAATTACTGCCGAGCAACTGATAGAAAAGCGCATAGTTATGAGAATATCTAGGCATGATCATAAACATAGGGATCACGTCCGTATCAAGTAGACCGAAACGATTCTTCATCTACTACTATTACTCCACACATCGACCGCTATCCAGTATGCATCTAGAGTATTAAGTTCATAAGAACAGAGTAACGCATTAGGCAAGATGACATGATGTAGAGGGATAAACTCAAGCAATATGATATAAACCCCATCTTTTTATCCTCGATGGCAACAATACAATACGTGCCTTGCTGCCCCTACTGTCACTGGGAAAGGACACCGCAAGATTGAACCCAAAGCTAAGCACTTCTCCCATTGCAAGAAAGATCAATCTAGTAGGCCAAACCAAACTGATAATTCGAAGAGACTTGCAAAGATATCAAATCATGCATATAAGAATTCAGAGAAGAATCAAATATTGTTCATAGATAATCTTGATCATAAACCCACAATTCATCTGATCTCGACAAACACACCGCAAAAAGTATTACATCGAATAGATCTCCAAGAAGATCGAGGAGAACTTTGTATTGAGATCCAAAAAGAGAGAAGAAGCCATCTAGCTAATAACTATGGACCCGAAGGTCTGTGGTAAACTACTCACACATCATCGGAGAGGCTATGGTGTTGATGTAGAAGCCCTCCGTGATCGAATCCCCCTCCGGCGGAGCGCCGGAAAAGGCCCCAAGATGGGATCTCACGGGTACAGAAGGTTGCGACGGTGGAAAAGTGGTTTCGTGGCTCCCCCGGATGTTTCCAGGGTATGAGAGTATATATAGGCGAAAGAAATAGGTCGGTGGAGCTGCGAGTGGCCCACGAGGGTGGGGGCACGCCCTCCTACCTCGTGGCTTCCTCGCTGCTTCCTTGACTTCCACTCCAAGTCTCCTGGATTGCGTTTGTTCCAAAAACGATCCTCACGAAGGTTTCATTCCGTTTGGGTTCCGTTTGATATTCCTTTTCTACGAAACACTCAAATAGGCAAAAAAAACAGCAATTTGCGCTGGGCCTTCGGTTAGTAGGTTAGTCCCAAAAATAATATAAAAGAGCATATTAAAGCCCATTAAACATCCAAAACAGATAATATAATAGCATGGTCAAAAATTATAGATACGTTGGAGACGTATCACGCAACAGCCTGCAGCCTCACCGCCGCCGACACATGGCGGGTAGCGATCCAAGCCGGAAGCGGTGACGGCGACGGCGGGAACTTGATCTGCTGGATGGGGACGCCCTGGGACGGCGGCGGCGCTGATGGGAATGAGGTCGTCGCAGTCCCGTCGTAGGGCATCCCATACTGGTACGAGATGACCGGCACCATGGTCGCGTCCAAGGGCGGCGGTGGCGGGGGTAGCTGTTGTTGGTGTGGCGGCGGAGGAGGTGGATGCTGGGGATGCAGCTGGGGCGCATAGGGCCCGACGAGGAAGGCCCTGATGCCCGCCACGGCCTGTTGTAATTCCAGGATTGCGGCTGTCATCTGCTCCTGGGTGAGGACGAGGGCGGACGGTGCCAGGGTAGAGGGTGCAATCGCCCCTGAGGACTCCAGCACGCCCAATGCCGGCGCGCCTGCTGTGTGTGGCAGCAGCACCGATGAAGACGCTTGTGGCGACGGGTAGGTGTGTGGCGGCGGCGGGTGGGAAGAACTCGGTGGAGGACTGGACATGATCAAATCCGGGAAAGCTGATACCAGATTGTTATGTGGCTGCTAGAAGGAGCGCGCGAGAGGGCCGGCGGGGGCCTTTTTGCCCACGGTCGGGCAAGAGGGAAGGGATTTCCTTCTTAATTCTTGCTTGATTAGATTCTCAGAAAGCGCCTTCATGAGGGAGATACGACCACGAGCAAACAACTTAGCACGCCGGGGCTCAAACTCCTTACGGAGCCGAGATAAGAACTCGTAGACACGATGAAACTCCAAATCAGCCCGCACAACCTGGCAACACTGACAAGTACGGCAACCAGCAGTGCGGAGAGAATCAAGCTGACGCCAGATAGCAGAACTCTGTGCACAGAAATCGTCAACACTGGAGTCACCCTGCTGAAGAGCATGTTCCTGCCGGACCACAGACAAATATAAGGCATCACCAGAGGGCTGATAACGCTGACGGAGATGGGTCCACATCTCAGATACGTTAGGGAGCCCCAAGAACTCAGAGGCAAACTGAGGCAGAACACTAGCAGTGAGAACAACTGCGGCACGGGCATCCTCATCAAGCCACTGAGTGTAAGCAGAAAGAGCCTCGTGATAAGTCTGAAGAGCCTCCTCATAAGCCGAAACCTGCTCATCATAAGCACGGACGGCAGCGTCATCTGCAATCTTAGATGCATCCTTTCGCAGCTTGATCAGCATCGGCAGCAAGAACCGGTGGCATCGGCGGAGTAGGGGCCACAGGTGGAACCGGACATGGCGGACAACAGACCTCGCCAGAAAGAACGCCCCAAAGACGAATGCCACGCATATGAATGCGCATGAAGCCAACAAACTCGACGAAGCCGACATACCATGCCATCAGGAACAGAATACCCAGGTGGTGGATGCATGTATACCTCCTCACGCAGCTCACCGTTAAGAAAGGCATTCTTAACATCAAGCTGAGGTACAGACCAGTGGCGTGCAGAGGCCACGGCAAGAAGTGTACGAATAGTGGTCATATGGGCCACAGGAGCAAAAGTCTCATCGTAATCACGATCACGCTCCTGCTGAAAGCCACGAGCCATAAGACGAGCTTTGTAACGCTCAAGAGAACCATCGGAGCGAGTCTTAACCTTGTAGACCCACTTACAAGTGATGGGACGGACACCTGAAGGAAGAGAAACAATATCCCATGTACCAGTGCGTTCAAGAGCAGCAATCTCCTCTGCCATCGCAAGCTACCATTCAGGATGAACAACAACCTCACGATAAGAAGTCGGCTCAAGAACAGCAGCACCAGCGGCTGAAAAACCAAGGCGGTCAACAGGCGGAAGCGAACGAGGACGCAAGCCATAGGTAGGCTGATACCATATTGTTATGTGGCTGCTAGAAGGAGGGCGCGAGAGGGCCGACCGGGGACCTTTTTGCCCACGGCCGGGCATGAGGGAAGGGATTTTCTTCTTAATTCTTACTTGATTAGATTGATATATCTCCTCCCTAAGAGAGAGGTTTACTTGACTTCCCAAGAAGGCTTACTTGACCCCTAAGCAAGCGACCCTTATTTCTAATTAAGCCTAAGACTAACGGGCTATACCGTCAGCCCAGGCCCATTAGGCCCATTACGTACTCTAACAGGTGTCCTGGTAACTACTATGTAGTGTGCGCTGCAAACAATTTGCTTTTAATCTGAAATGCATTATCGTTATAAAGTTGGGTCAAATAATTGGAAATATGAGTAATAGGTACAGATTCTCCGCTCTGTATCCAAATATTGCATTTATCTCTTCCGCAAGAAAAAGAAAACAACTACGTGGCTGGGTTGTAAGATAAGTTATTCTTCACGGTAAGCATATGCATCACCAGATCAGTAGTGGACAATCATATGATTGCACGCGTACATGTGTATCTCTGACCGATGCTATTTAATCCGGAGACCAGAGATATGCTTTTTGCTATCAAAGGATCGTCTGGATAATTCAGAGATAAGATTTTGCCATGGAAGGAACATCCGAAAGGTTCTCACATTATTTGCTATATGGATGGATATATTCCATTCTAGCACTATTTTACAGTAAATTTATTAATGGGATATCTTTATTAATTGAGTTCCCCATTCAATAAGCTTCTAGTTAGCCACATTCAGACCAACCAAAATGCAAGTTATCTTCTCCGGTTATACTACACTGATGTTCCTTCAAGAACTATCGACAACGAACCGGCTCGGTTTAGAACGATCCAATGGTTGTTCAGTTCTGTGTTTCCTTTTCCATTAGTGTAATCTTTCGATCTTTATTTTTCTGCGTGGCAAAAAAAGACGACGTGTAGACGTGACATATTGGATCAATCAGGAAACATGACATGTGCGAGACGTCGCGTGGCCGGCGGCGGAGGAGGGGCACTCATGTATGAGTCATCTTCACACACCCTCCACAATCGAGGTGGGACTAAACTTTCATACTTTTTATTCGTGCATTATGGACCATATGAACCTCTTGGAATTTTTGAGGAATTATTGAAAATGATAAAATGGGCTACAGGTTCTATACTTTTTTTCTTTTTGCAGGGAAATGTTCTATAATTTCAACAACATGATGACCATAGCTCTTTCACCGTCATTGGGAAAATAGTGAATTATTTCAGTTTGTATAATTCACATATAGATTTTTTTAAGGATGTCACATCTAAGCTCCCATAAATATATAATGCAGCAACAAAAAGCAAAAAAAACTAGGACAAAACAATAGACCACAAATAGAGTGGACATCAGTTTAGATGTGACATAACTATGTCTTATGTCACATCTAGATGTGTCCTAGACAGATTTTACCTTTTGATCACAGCGGTTTAAGAAATTGGTCGGCATATGCACAACCATATAATATGTATTTTTAATGGGAACAACCATATAATATGTTCTCCATACATCTTTGGATAATATATTCAGATAGGGATTGCTTCGGAAAACTTGTATTTTTGTGTGTTACAAACAACACGTGCAGTTTAGTCGCATGATTATGAAAGTTTGTTCAGATGTTGGGGTCCATTACGTTTGCATCTACCATCACGTCGGATTTTGATCGAAAAGATTTAAACCGAACTCGGTCGAATTTTTTATTTTTTTGCGGGGGTCGGTCGAATTTAGTTGATATAATCCTCACATCAATTGTGTCGATCTCCAATCAGCTTCACACTGCAAAGCATAAAGAGTTAAAAGACAAAATATAACCATGGCACACTTTTCAGATAACCAACTTTTTTACTTCATAACCATGCAAACATTGCAATGCATAATCGATCCCCACAGATCTCCTTGCTAAATGCTTTTTTCACTGACGACAGATTTGATACTAACATCACAATGGTTACCTACTCTTCAGTAATGAAATTAGCTGCCGGCGGCCGCGGGCGCCACGGCGCGGTCGGCCGAGCGCGCCGTGACGCACCGGTAGGCGACCATGGCGAGCCAGAACGCCCAGGGGAGCGACACGAGCCCCAAGCCGACGCATGGGATCCATCCGGGCGCCTCGCTCGGCGGCAGCAGGACGTAGGCCACGAGGCACCCGCCGCCCCCGAGCACGGCAAGGAGCAGCAGCACCGTCACCACCCAGATCAACACGCTGCTGGCCGGCCGCCCGCACTGCTCCCCCTCCTGGGGCGGCGCCATCGGTCTATCGTCGCCGGTGGACCGGAGCTCAGGAAGACGCAAGGGCGGCGACGACGGACGCGGAGGCGCTGGTCAAGGAGAGCAAGAAGAGGGCGGCGTGCATCGCCAGTGGCCTCGGATCCTCACCTTGTTGCCTTCTTGTTCGTGGACCAAGAACAGGAAAATGTGCCAAAAAAGTTCTGATCTGTTATGCTGTTTGCCCTTTTGTGGATCGAGGAATGCAAGAGGAGCGACGGGGGAATGGCGGAGCGCTCAAACCAAGGGAAGGTGGCCAAAATGGAAGGAGAGGTCACGAGAGAATGGTGGCGAGTTAACTGTGCATTCTATAATAAGCTAGTTCTTTTTTCTCACGTGCTGAAATACCCCTCGGTTCCTGGTTGTCTCTACATGAGGAAAAAAATACAAAAATGTGAAATAGTTCAGAAGTTTTTTGTGAATAAACTTGACTTTCTTTTGCACTAGTATATAAATTTTCAAGAATTAAAAACCAGCGTTGACTTCAAGGCAAAAAAATATTTACCATTATAGGTCACTATCCACAGTATTTTGACCGAAAATTTATTTTTAGAAGAAGTCAAAGGGGAAAAATCGTGGAAAAAAAATTCACAAGTACAATGGACGATCAAGTTTATTTCAAAAATATTTCAGATTTTTTTAATCTTTTATTTAAGTACTATTTTTTTCATATAAGGCATATATACACTCATAGACCAAAAGTTCATCTCCTTGTTTCGGGCTCAACTAATCCCTATACCATAAAGAATGAGGTTAGAAATAATCAGAAAGAGATGAGAAAGAAAGAAAGATAAATAAAAGAGAGAATCAGAAAGCAGGGCACCTTGGATGGTGAGCTCTCATCCAGTCAGAAGTGGAACTAAATATTAGGATTGCGGGAAATAAACAGAAAGGCGAGAGTGGAGGTTGGCGGGTCTAAGATCTAGTGGGAACATTAGAGGTATCTTCTTCAAGAAATATGAAGGAGATCACACGTGGTACTGACCGCAAGCAGCAGATCACACTACTGCTTGTTGATTCAATCTATCACGCTTACCACAAAACCGGCCAAAAAAGAGGCAGTGTCGGATCTATATACCGCCTGTACCGATTTCTAATAGGTTTTGCCGTTGGCGTCCGTGCGTTTGGGCCAGCCCAGAAATCGAGTTTCTTCTTCGTTATCTATTGGCTGGACGCGTCCAGTTTTTATTTGCCTTTTGTTCTCTTCACGGATTTCCTTCAATCTTTATTGAGTTTTTTCTTTTATTTTTCTGTGTTTTTATTTATGGTTTTCATTATTTTTTTATTTTCTTTATTTTTTGTGTTTTTATACACATGTTTCTTTTTTTTTGGGTTTTTTTTTGTTGGATTTCACTGGTTTTCTTTTAGGTTTTTATTTTTTGTGTTTCTTCATTGGTATTCTTCAGGTTTTTTACTTTTTATTGTTTTCAACACATGTCTATATGTTTTCATACACATTGTACATTTTTTGTATACACATGTAATATTTTTTCAAATACTCCCTCAGAACAGAAATAATTTATAAGGTTTCAGTTCAAATGGAGATAATACATGATAACATTTTTTTAAATATGTATTTTGATTTCTACCTTTTCAAACACATCGTATATTTTTCATATACATTAGGAATATTTTTATATACATATTTAAAAAATAAAAAAATATTTTGTTGTCTACTTTTTCATACATATTGTTCATTTTTCATATACATCAGGAACATTTTTTTACAAACGTTTAACAATTTTTAAATACATGATTAACAGTTTTCAAATAAATGTTTTGGTGATTTTCCTTTCATACACACTGTACCTTTTTTGTATACATCTAAAACACTTTTTTTGCACGCGTTTAACTTTTTCCAATACATGATTAACATGGTTTTACCTTTTGTTGCATACGTGTTTAAAAAATATTTAAATACACGTTAGACATTTTTTGAATGATAGGAAACATTTTTTACGACAGTTCTCCCTCGCTTCCGCCGGTCAGAACCACGCTGGACAAATCTCTGGGTGGTGGTAGGCGGTGGCGGGGAACCTTCCATCTTCTGTCTTTCTCTCTCACACACACACACCCTATCTTTCTCCCATCTCCCTTGTTCCCTCCTCTTGCCCTAGGACATGGTTGTGTCACTGACTGATGTCCGGGTCCACCGACAGAGGATCTCTTCCCTACCCTTCTCATCCTTCCCCTTCCTCTTCTCCTCATCTTCTCCTCTTCCTCCTATACTCAGAAAGCTAAGTCCCAAAACTTAATCAAGCCTGCATGGGTCGTCGTCGGTTGGCTGCTCGCCGCCTCCCGTCATGTCGGTGCGTCCAGGAATTGACTCATGAGAGCTCGCCTGCTCCTTCTTGGTGGTCGAAGCGTCGTCAGCTTGCTCGTATGTGCTAGTCGGGACATAATGGGCTGGTGGTGCGGGCCGTCTCCCTCCCAGATCCGGCCGTCGTAGGTGGTGGCGCCCGATTTAAAGCATGTTGGTTGTTGTTGACGTGGTGGCTCGTGGCCGTTGGGTTGGGTGAGCCTTCGTCTAGATCCGACTGGGTTCGTCGTTGTGTCCTTGGTTGGGGGTTGTCATGTGGCGGGGAAGGAGGGGTTTCCCGCCCTTTCCTCCGGTGTTTGGCAGTTGCAGGTGTGGCTCGGGGGTTCAGGATTAGGGTTGTGATGATGGGGCAGCGACCCTTGGTGACTGACTGTGCATTTGACTCTCCATCAAGCAGTGTTGTTTGCGTGCTTTGGTCATGTGAATGGCAAGGTGCATGGTTATTCCCCTTTGGGGACCATGGTGGTATGGGTTCCTTAGGAGAGGTGTGCGGGAGGTATCGAGCGAAAGCTTCACGCATGGTGCCAATAGTGACAATGCTTGCCGGTGTTGTGTCCCTTTTGGGGTGTCGCCTTGATTTCCCTACCCATCCTTTTGCAAGCAGTGAGAGTGATAACTCTCATCCTCTTAAGGCGGACGCGACGGCGGCGCATCATTTCCCTCTCGGGGTGGGTTGGGGGGTTTGTCATTGAATGTGTGTGCATCTCTTATATCATGTGCTTATTCTTGATGACATGCTGGAGGAGCCTGGTTGTGCACTTTTGTGCTTTTTAGCGTGTCTGATTTGTTGTGTCGTCTTTTTATCGATCAACTTGTATGAGGTTTTTTTTAACAATATGTATCATTTGGTCACATGACTTTATTTATAAAGCACGGCAAACGGCTCAAAAGAAGTGTGGTAGCCGAACAACTCTACTTTAAAACAGAAGTGAGGTAGCCGAACACCTCTACTCTAAAACAGCTAGCCAAATCAGAAAACAGTCACGATCTAAAACACACTATAGGTACAAACATTCATCAGTATTTTACATTTACAGGCTCGCACAAACAAGAGCACGAAGAAAAGAAAAAAAATGAAAAACCCCAAGCAAAGAGAAAGAAAGCACATGCTCCATCCAAACCACACGCAACGCAAGCAGCCACAACCTGAGCACGCAGCAAGCAAGTGATGATCACCCTAACACGCCGGAGAGATCCCCGCTGTCCTTGCCGCTCTTCCTCTTGGAGAAACTCTTGGAGAAGAGGATGTCGCCGATGAGGGGCACGATGGGCTTCACCTTCTGCGCCTTCCTCCTCCTGCCGCCGAGCAGGTCGTCGTCGATCTCGCCGAGGCTCAGCGCGTGGCTGAAGGACGGCAGGTACTCGCTGCTGTACGTGCTGGACTTCTCGGCCCACCGCTCGCTCCGCACCATGGCCGCCGCCATCACGTCGGTGTCTCCACCGATGCTGCGGCGTGCCGCCGCCGCAGCCTTGTCGGCCTCGATCTCGGCCAGCCTCGAGAGGCCTCGGTGGAGCTGCGCGTTGAGGGTGGCCACGGCCATCTCCATCTCGGTGCCCCTCTTCCTGAGCTGCAGCACCTCCCGTCTCGTATCGGCCACCTCCGCCTCCAGCTTCTTGATGGAGCTCACAACCGCGAGCCCGGCTTCCTCGTCTTGGCAACCAAGCTCGCCGTCGTCTTCATACGCCGAACGCGGCGACGTGAACGACGGCGAGGAGTGCGCGGAGTACATTGGCACGATAGCTGTCATTGCCTCTGGCCCTGGCTCCGCATCTACCTCTGCCATTGCATTTGGAGAAAGGGTGGCGGTACTGCTCCTACTGCTATCTTCGTGCTTGGCACTAGGGGTGGCATTGGCATGCGGATCGGCGAGGGCAACCGCATTGCCGTTGTACCTGGAGTTGCTCCCTCCAACGAGGATGCGCTCCCCGAACACCGCGACCGCCTCCTTCACGGACCGGAAAGGGCGGGCGGTGTCGACCTCGACGCGATCAGAGGCCATGGACGTGCTGCTTTCTCAAGGATCTGGGCTGCAAGAAACATCACAAGCTCCCGGAGGCTTATATGGAGGTGAGAGGCTGCTGGTTTCTTTGCTTCCACTTCAATAGCACACTGGCCACCAGCAGCTAGCCCCAAGCAACCAGTTTCCCAGTAGCAACAAGCAAGAACCATGACTTGCCACCTAAAAGAAGTTACAGAAAACTCCCAATGCTCGCGTAGAAAAATCTGCAGGAGTGGCGCTGAAGCAGGGACGCTATCTTTCTGGGCACTCTTGGCTGGCTGGCTGGCTATCTGTCTGGCTCCAAGGAGACGAGCACGGTAACAACTGCTGTCAGAGAAACATACTCAATAGAGCAGAAATTCTGGTGTCATGAGAGTGGTTGAGAGAAATGATAGTTCTTATTTTCAGTTGAGGCATGCAGTTTCCAAAGGGGATAGGAGCCTTGTAACAAACTGTCCAGAGGCATGATTCTGATTGAGATGGCAGCAAATGTTACATGCCACCAACGGAGGTACATCGCCTTTTGTTGATGTCGCAACCAGCTGAAGTAATAACGGAATGGATTAGCCCTCAAACATGTGATGTGCAGCTAAGCTAAAAAGGTGTGCAGCTAGACTTCATTTCCAATAGATGAGTGACGCTTATGTTTGCATCCCTGATCATACGAAGGTTACAAATGCTGAAGCTGTGTTTCTCATAAAAATAAATGGTAAGTGATTGCCAATAGTGGATACTATTAGAAAATGCTAATTTTAATTAGCACTACCTCTATATAAATTGACAGTAAACCTAGTAACTCGCTGCTGCCAAAACATTTAAAGACGGTTCTGAAAGTAAATGCTTCAAACTTATTGTGTGAGGAGAGAATCCATATTGCACAAATCCAGCAATCTGTCACACGATCTCATGAGTACTAGCCAATGAAACATCAAGATGTCATGAGTCCAGCAATTTGTCACACGATCTCTGGGGAACTAGGTCCAAAGTTGACAGTAATCTTCAGTGCCTTTACTAAACAGTTATTTAGTTTTAAGCTATCACTGCATAGCATAAATGTACATCAAGGTATTCAAATTTACCAATGTAAGCCAACACAAGGGTGGTGGAAACAGCTCATTTTCTTTCCTTTAGTTCAACGGTAAAGTAGCAAAGTTGGCAAAAGTTGCAATTGAGACATTCTACTGTAAATAAAATAAAACCTGTTGGGGAACACATGCGTTAATTTTTTTCATTTAGAGGAAAATGATAGTAATATGAGTGAAAGGATACACGTGTTGTCGAATAATCCTAATGGTGGACGCATCTTAATTGGCGGATTAAGGCCCCAAGGCATGTCAGCAACATTAATCTCATCAGCAATTGCTTAATTTCCTTGAAAGAATTTTTGACTCAAAATAGTTGCTTCAAAATACAGGAATGTTAAGAAAACATGTAGAAATGCTGAATAATTGTGCAAAATAAGGTTTACTTCCAAAACAAAAAAAAATTGAGCACATAATTATCATATTTTTGGTTTATCTTTCTTTTTAGCGTCGCCGTTGACTTGTGGTTTTCGTAGAATAGACCATTCCACCATTCTTACTGGTAAATGAGTAAATGCTAGTGGTACAATTCCACAAATCAGACCACTTGCCGATGAATAGAACACGGTTCAAACTTGCAAGCTGACAAGGTAACGATGACGATTGATACCAACCTGATGCTGTGAGGCTCCACATCACTTTGAGTCAAAGTTTGACCCCCTTCGTGTACGCCGCAGTTGGGGTCTTGCGCCACTAATCTGACCATTGCTGCTTTCTCTACCATTGCTTCTTCTACCCATCTTCTTGCACATACGACAGTGGTCAGTGGGTCGATCAAGCCCTTTGCAACACCACCATCACCACACCTGCAAACAGCTGACCCCATAGGTTACAGAAGAGAAGAGGTGACCATGGAGAAGAGCAGGTATGGCTCATGTTCTCACCATGGGTTATTGCTAGCGCTGCTGATTTGCTTGCTGTTTGATTTGTCCATGGCCCGCGTGCAACCACTGCGGCTAAACAAAGTGCAGGAAAGCACCATGAGAAACCTTTCAAGCATGGTCTCCACCATGGCTCCGTGGAGCCACTGGGACACAACCGACCCGAACCCGTGCCTGTGGAGTGGGATCACTTGCTCTGTGCCGTCTAACCGCCCTGGTTCATCTGCAGTTGTGCTGCACCTCTCCATGTCTCGCTTTGGCCTCTCCAACTCCACCGTAATTGCCTGCTTATGCTCCCTTGATACCTTGGAATCTCTGGACCTCTCAAAAAACAGGTTCACCGATCTGCCACAGCAGCTCTCCTCATGCCCCTTGGGTGCTAGATTGCGGACGCTCAATTTGAGCTACGCTCAGTTGCCTGGACCGCTCGGCGACTTCACTGGTTTCCGCAAACTGGAGGTTCTTGATTTCTCCTTCAGTTTGCTGAGTGGAAATGTAGACGAACAGTTGAGTTCTTTGCCCAGATTAAGAAGCTTGAACCTTAGTTACAATACACTTGGTGGTAGCCTCCCAACAATAATGGTCCACTCTCTGAAGGAACTGGTGTTGTCTGGCAACGGCTTCAGTGGTTTGATACCTAGTGAAATCACCATGAATACAGAGATGTTGGATTTGAGTTACAATAAGCTTAGTGGTGAGATACCTCCTGATCTGTTCTTGGCTGGTGGTTTGCATACCGTTGATCTCACCGGCAACAGGCTTGAAGGGCACATCCCACAAGGATTCTCTCGCAGCCTCTATCGCCTTCATCTCGGAGGAAACTTGCTCGATGGTAGTATCCCAGGCTCGATTGGTGATGCCTCAAGCTTGTCTTATCTTGAGCTGAACAATAACCACTTGGCGGGAGGCATACCCCGACAAGTTGGCAGATGCAGTAGGTTGGTTCTCTTGAATCTGGCAAGCAATCAGTTGAACGGTGCAGTGCCCGCTGAGATCGGCAAACTTGATAGCCTGGCTGTTCTGAAACTCCAAATAAACAATTTTGACGGACATATACCAAGCACACTTGTCAATCTGGTGAACTTGAATGTACTGAACCTTAGCCAAAACTCATTTACTGGAGAGATACCACATGAAATTTTCCAGCTACCACGGCTTTCAAACATAAATTTGCAGGGCAACAAGATCACTGGCGCCATTCCAACTTCAATCAGTTCACCGCAATCTCTTATTGAGCTTCATCTCGGGGATAATGAGCTCACTGGTGTCATCCCCACAATGCCGACCAGCTTGAGTGCACTTCTGAATCTAAGTCACAACCATCTCAGTGGGTCTATTCCTTCAAATATTGGCATTTTGAAGGACCTGGAGATCCTTGATCTTTCCTACAACGATTTGTCTGGCCCGATACCATCCTCGCTCGAAGGTTTGCAAAGCTTGACAGAGTTGGTGATTTCTTATAATCAGCTCTCTGGATCCCTTCCAGCATTTCGAGAATCTGTGGCAGTCGATTCCACGGGAAATCCAGATCTTCTTAACTATACCGCCAACGCTTCAGACGTGATGACAAGCACCGAAGATCACAGCTCGGCTATATGGGTTGCGGCAGTTTCATTTGTGGTTGGCTTCGTCGTCTCTTTCTATGGGGATGGGATCAGACACGGGTGGCTTACAGGTTGAATGGGCAACTAGCTGACTACTTCGTGCTGCACCTGCAAGCCAAACCCAACGCCAAGCCATGGATGCATGTAATTTTTTTTTGGTTAGGATTAAAGATACCAATGCTGTTGTAATAAGAAATAAAGACTAAAGTACAGTTATCTTTTTCTCCCCATAATTTGTTTTGAAAGGCATTTTCTCCGCAAAATAGTTGAACTGAAGCAGAGCATTCAGATTGTCCTATGGAACATGGTTAGGAAGAGTTCAATTAAGAACACTCAACGAACAACGAACAACGCATTGGACTTCAATCAAGAACAATCGATCGGTATTCGCGCAGTCATAGATACTGAACAATCAATAGACGGTAAAGTATCATGATTAGGCGAGACTGATCCAGGAGATACCTGAAAGTTGGTGCTCTATTTGCGAATCATCCCTCCCTTGCAACCTGACACTCGACGCAGAGGCCGATTGTTTTTCCCTCTTTTTGAGGAAAAAAAATCACCTGCAACCTGAAGCAATCAGAGGAATGGTGTCTACGACTGCTACGAGCAACGCAGATTTGCCGTTCGGGGCACCCACGGAAGGCTAAGAAAGAAGGCACCTACCTCATCCTGCTTGCCGCGCGTCGAGGGTACGGCCACGCGGCGTGAGGAGCAGGCGGCGGCATCGGCGACGAGAGCGGTGGAGGCGGCGGCGCGTAGAGGCAGGCAAGGGCGTGGCGGTGGAAAGAAAGGCCGAATGTGTACGTGCCACGCGGCTCCTGGACTCCTGGTTCCTCAGAGCACACGAGGGTTGAAATTTTGGTTCTGTTCGAGCTTTCCCATCTTGTGCGGCGTTGGGGTTTCGTACCGGAATTGGGGATGACGGAAACCCTAGACGCCGCCGGACGAGCCGCAGAAGTCACCAGGGCGGCGCTCATCCGCCCCAACCCATCCGCCCCGCGCATTCCTTCTACCCTCCTCCACACGCCGACTCGGCTAACTCCCTGCCAGTGCCCGTCTTGCCCGTGGGGATGCCAATCGGAATCGCCGCATCGTCGCTGCACTCTCCGGAGAAAAATCCGTAGGTGAGTCCCCGTCCCCAACGTCCTTGCTCTTGTTATGGCGCCTTGTCATCAGGCTGGTAGATTTGGGTACGTTTCAGGATAGAAACAAAATGGGTTCGTAGCATTGATCTTCTTCAGGTAGAAACTGGCTGTAACATAGCAAATTACCTGTTCCATAAAATTCCAGTCACACAATCTTATTTGACAAATGAAACAATCCGAGGGCCATGTATCCAAGGGAAATATGACACGATTGTTTGATCTAGAGAAATAAGACATCACAATGGTAGAGAAACATGATTAAAAATACATTTTTAAGCAGCCAACGCTTGTGCCTCTTTCACAAGATCAGAGAGGAGGGGCCTGGCGGTCTTCTTTGCTCCACAATCAGTACCAGCGAAGAGCATGCAGCTTTCAAGGTTTGACATGATTGTCGAAGCCTTAGATAGTGTCTCCATGAACTTCTGATCCTTGAAGTGCGCGCTGTACTGGCCGCGGCGCATCACTGTAACAGCAATCTGACCGCAAAGCTTACGATTCTCAGGCTATTAGCGGTGGCTTCACAGTTCTCTTCTACTACAGTTTTGAGCTTCGCCACAAATTGACCTTCTCCCGAGGAAACATTCCGAGCCACATCATCAAAGTCGTCTGCGCTAATTATCAGTTTGTCACATATCACCAAAGTAAGGGATAACAATGCTTCCTTCAATTCCATCGTAGCTGTATGCGTCTCCTTTTGCTCGGATAAATTGATTTGGCTATTATGTTCGAAATGTTGATTTTCTTCGTCGTCTTGCTGTGGATTTTCGTCAACATCTCCTGATGCTTTGGATTTTCTTTTACGACGTTGTTCTACAGATAGATGCCTTCGCATTAGTAACCTAGCCCACCAAGGAAACTGCCTTTGAGATGCTTCCGATGGGGGTTTCTTTTTACTGGTTAGAACTTCTGTTAGCACCTGCAACAATAATGTAACTTAAAATTCAAATCACTAAACATAGGATATTCGTAAAGGTTTAAAATCTACAATTATCTGACTAATATGTTTCAGTGTATGATTTTAGTCCTTAGCTTTACACTCGCTAATCCTCCCATGCCTGAAACTTCTGTAAATCTCAGCCATTAGTTAGCCTAAAGTTGAAGCCTTGAAAGTGCACAATTTTGGAACAACTTTACTGCAAGTTTTTATCTGTATGTTATGCATGGAGTGAGGTGATTTGAGGATGGTCTGATGTTTGCAAAGGCTAAGAGGTGAACGAGATGTAAGAAAAATCAGGAAAGCTTAGAATATAACACAATCTATTATGTTTCTAACTTGCCACTGACACTGTTGTGCTGCTTCAGATATTGGAATTGCATAAACAGATTTGGACGGTTACCTTTGGCAGCAAGGTGTCCCTCACGTGTTCCGTGTCCATTGCATGGTGAGTACACAAATTCTCCAAGATCTCAGCTGCTATTGTTCTGTAAATGATCTTGTTCTTAGCATCAAGCATTTCAGTGACTTGATCAGCAATGTTATTGTATTTGCTCATTATGCACACAGAGATAGTTGCTGTCTTGGATAATAATGCCAGTGTTTTCCCAGCCGTAACTTTAAGGTTTTCTTCTGTCCCTTCATTAAGGAAGACCTTCAACTGCTTATTAATCAGTTTTTCTTTTGTTTCCGTGGCGAGATTGATAGGCGGATCCAAAGCCAATTCTGTCAGTATCTCTATAGCCTGAATCTGCAGTGTTTGGCTAGCTGTGCTGCCTTGATCAAGAATCCTCTCAAGGTTGCTCACAGCCTGCTCGCTACAAGAGATTTCATGGGCCAGCCTTCTGCCAGTCCACTCAGTAGCACGGATGAGCCGGTGCACCACTCTGAACCCCCCATTTACCAAATCTTGCCATGCCGACATTGTGCTGATATCTTGGATAAGCGTTTCAGAGTAGATAGGTGACATGATCTTGGCCATTAAATCGGGGGTGCTGCATATGTCCCTGCAGTTGTGTTGGTCAGTGTCACCACGGCAGTGCAAGGCACCACCGCGTGACTGCCAGTTGGCTGTGCCAAGCGTGAGTGCGTGCGTGAGCCAGCTGTAAGTGTGTGTGTGGCCGGTGCGTGAGCCAGCTGGGTCGAGGGGTACTTAACCCCCGCGTGAGCGTTGTATTGGACAGGCTGTTATTTGAGTAAACTAATTATCTCTCCCAGTTTCTCTCTCGCTCACCCCCTTCCTCACGCCATCCTCATCCCCTTTCTCTCATCTGCCTACTCTGGTCTCCTCGATCCAGATCGGGGCGTGACATTTTGGTATCAGAGCCACCGAATCCTGCCGAAAAATTTTCTCCGCTGCCTCCACAAACCTCTTGGCCTTGATCTGTAACATCCACCGCCGCGGGTGCGATCTGCTCCGGCAAATCGCCCAAAATCCCCGACGGGGTTGGATCGGCTCGGAGCGGAGCAACGGCGCCGTCCAAACCATCGGTTCAGACGCGACAGCTGTTGTCTGCCATGGACGACAACACCAGCACGCTCAAGGCGCTCATGGAGACCGTTCTCTCACGCCTCGACGAGCAGAAGGCCGACAACGAAAAGCGACTCGAGGTGCAGGCCGCCTTCAACGCGCAGGTCGCGCAAGATCTGCGGGCGCTGTCCAAGCAGGTGGATCTCACCCAGGCCGACGTCGACGAGACTCGCAAGGCGCTCGAGAGGTCGCCGTCGCCGCGCGGATCGGGACCGGGCGCCGTCCTCAACCCGTCACCACCTCCACCCCCGCCGCCTCCTCTGCGCCCTCCACCCGTGCACCAACAACAACAGGGACCGCCACCGTCCCCACGCCTCGCAGATCAGCGGCCGCCTCTGCTTCAGGCGCCGCTCCAGCAGCAGAACGAGCCACAACTCCACCAACACCACGACAACTACATCAAGCCGCCCAAGCACGATTTTCCGCGCTTCGATGGCACGGCGCCGTACCTCTGGCTGGATCGCTGCCGCGCCTACTTCGACCTCTACCGCGTGCCGCCGTCAAGCTGGGTGACCACGGCGACGCTGTACATCGAGGGCCAGGCCGCGCACTGGCTACGGGCATTTCGTCAAACACATGCTGGCCTGGGCTGGGAGGCGTTCTGCGCAGCGATCATCGAGGAATTCGGCGCCGACGAGTTCGAGCTAGAGATGCAGAAGCTTCTCCAACTCCGGTAGAGCGGCACCGTCAGCGAATACCGCCAGGAGTTCGACAGCCACATGTACCACCTCCTGGCGCTCGACCCATCGCTCTCCACCAAGTTTTTCATCATGCAGTTCTTGCTGGGCCTCAAGGACGAACTGCGCGCGGCCGTGCGTCTCCAAGCCCCCACCAGCATCACGCGCGCGTCGATCCTTGCCCACATCCAAGAGGAGGAGCTGAACACGCCACGAGCGCGGCCGCGACCACAACCCCAAGGCCGCCCACCTCCAGCGCCACCAGCGCGCCCGGGCGCCGCGCCACGCCAACAGCCCGACGACTATGCGCGCGAGCGTCAACTCAAGGAATTTCGCCGCGCCAACGGGCTCTGCTTCAAGTTAGGCGATCGATACAGCCGCGAGCACCGCTGCAATCCGCAGGCGCAGCTGCTCACGATTCAGGTCGGCGCATATGGCGAGGTGCTCACTGATGACGCCGTGCACGCTCTCGACTTGCTCGACACTCCAGAGCCTGTCGTCCCTCCTCCGGAGTGCTGCACCATCTCTGCGCACGCGCTGGACGGCTCAGAGGCGCCCAGCACCATTCGTCTCCGCGCACTGGTGGGCAACCAGGTGATGCTGCTACTGCTAGACTCCGGAAGCACGCACAGCTTCGTCAACAAATCCTTCGTCGAGCGTGTCGGCGCAGAGACACAAGAAATCGCTACCCTGGACGTGCGTGTGGCGAACGGCGATCACCTCACCTGCTCTCGCCAAGTCCCTGAGCTCAAGTGGTGGATGCAGGGCCACACCTTCTCGACGCAGATGTACGAGCTCGACACCGGCGCCTACGACGGCATCCTTGGCATGGATTGGTTGGAGAAAAACAGTCCGATGACATGTCACTGGCAAGAGAAGTTCATCTCATTCCTCCACGACGGCGAGTTGGTCACCCTGCAAGGTGTTCGACCCAAGACGACACCAACGCTCGCGGCCGTTCAGCCGGCCGAGCTCTGCAAACTAATCGCTGGCAATGATATCTGGGCTATGGCCATGGTGGAAATGCAACCTCCCAGACCAAAGTCGCGCATACCATCGCAGACGCCGATCAGCGATTTATTGGAGGAGTTTGCTGATGTCTTCGCCACACCAACCGGTCTGCCTCCTCATAGGCAGTACGATCACGCAGTCACTTTGGAAGAAGGAGCTCAACCTACAAACACACGACCGTACCGTTACTCGCCACTCCAGAAAGACGAAATCGAGCGTCAAGTGAAAGAAATGCTCGATGCCGGCGTGATCACACACTCGGTCAGCCCATATGCTGCTCCGGTGCTGCTGGTGAAGAAAAAGGACGGGACATGGCGGTTCTGTGTCGATTACAGACGCTTCAACGACATCATAGTGAAGAACAAGTTTCCGTTGCCGATCGTGGACGAGCTCCTCGATGAACTAGCCGGCGCTGCTTTCTTCTCCAAGCTCGATCTGCGGGCAGGCTATCACCAAATCCGCATGCGTGAAGAGGACAAACACAAGACTGCATTCAAAACCCACCATGGGCATTTTCAGTTCCGCGTGATGCCGTTCGGCCTGACAAATGCGCCTGCAACCTTTCAATGCTTGATGAACGCGATCTTCGCCAAGTATACATGTAAGTTTGTCATCATTTTTCTTGACGACATTCTGGTTTTCAGTGAGACCTGGGAAGAGCACTTGGAGCATCTTCGCCTCGTCCTGAGCCTGCTCCGCGAGCACCAGTTATACGCCAAGATGTCGAAGTGTTCATTCGCGCAAAATCACATCGATTACCTCGGCCACGTCATCTCCAAGCAGGGCGTGGCGACTGACTCTGAGAAGACAGAAGCCATGGCTCAGTGGCCTACTCCGACCAATGCCACCGAGCTGCGCGCGTTCCTGGGGCTCACCGGCTACTACCGTAAGTTTGTGCCGCACTATGGGATCATCGCCAAGCCCCTCACACTGCAGCTCACCAAGAAAGGATTCGAGTGGCCCGAATCCGCGCAGCACGCCTTCGACACGCTCAAGCAGGCGATGGTGACCACGCCGGTGCTCGCCCTCCCAGACTTCAACAAGCCGTTCTCGATCGAGACGGACGCCTGCGACACTGGCATTGGCGCCGTGCTGGTGCAAGAAGGCCACCCGGTCGCCTACTACAGCAAAGCGCTGGGAGTGAAGAACCAGAAACTCTCAACGTACGAGAAGGAGTTTCTGGCGGTGATGATGGCGGTGGACAAATGGCGCTCCTACCTGCAGCGCGGGCCGTTCACCATCCTCACCGGCCACAAGAGCTTGTGCACGCTGGGCGATCAACAACTGGTGACTGACGTCCAACGCCGCGCAATGTCGAAGCTTGTCGGGCTGCAGTTCAAGTTTCAGTACAAGTGCGGCATCGACAATGGAGCTGCGGACGCGCTCTCCCGCGTGGGCAGCCACTTCAGCGCCAACGCTCTGTCCCTGTGTCAGCCCGCGTGGATCCAAGAGGTGGCCAATTCCTACGCCACTGATCCGGACGCGCAAGAACGGCTGCAACAGCTTGCACTGCACAGCCCAGATGATGACGAGTACGAGCTGTACCGGGGCCTCATTCGGCGTCAGGGCCGGCTGTGGATTGGCGCAAACACCGCTCTGCGCACTAAGCTCATCAGCGCGATGCACGACAGCGCCGTGGGCGGCCACTCCGGAGCAACGGCCACCTACCACCGAGTCAAGAAAGTTTTCGAGTGGAAGGGACTGAAACCAGATGTCGACGAATTCGTGCGCCAGTGCCAGGTTTGCCAGCAAGCCAAGCCTGAACTTCGCAAGCCCGCGGGCAAACTGGCACCTCTGCCGATCCCCTCCGCACCCTGGCAAGAGCTGACCATGGACTTCGTCGAAGGACTGCCCAAGTCCGAAGGTTACGATACAATCATGGTGGTTGTTGACCGCTTCACCAAGTTCGCTCACTTCGTGCCCTTGCGGCACCCGTTCACGGCGACACAGGTGGCGCGCGTGTTCTGGGACAACGTCGTCAAGCTCCACGGCATCCCCAAATCCATCGTCAGCGACCGCGACAAGATCTTCACCAGTGCGCTGTGGCGCGAACTGCTCGCCGGCGCAGGCACCAAGCTCCTCTACTCCACAGCGTACCACCCCCAGACGGATGGCCAACATGAGCGTGTCAATCAGTGCATGGAGATGTACTTGCGCTGTGCCGTTCACGACACTCAGCGACCGCGACAAGATCTTCACCAGTGCGCTGTGGCGCGAACTGCTCGCCGGCGCAGGCACCAAGCTCCTCTACTCCACAGCGTACCACCCCCAGACGGATGGCCAAAGTGAGCGTGTCAATCAGTGCATGGAGATGTACTTGCGCTGTGCCGTTCACGACACTCCCAAGCAATGGCGCCGTTGGCTTCCCGCTGCTGAATTCTGGTACAATTCCTCCTTTCACTCCTCGCTGGGTTGCTCTCCCTTCAAAGCGCTGTACGGGGTCGAAGCCAACGAGGGGAGCATGGCCACCTGGCCGGCATCCCAACCAGCCTTGCCGGACGGGGAGCAGTGGGACTGGTCCTTGCATCAGGAAAACCTGCGCGCACATCTGGCACGCACGCAAGTCAAGCACAAGAAGTTGACGGACCTGAATCGAATAGAGCGGGCATTTCAGGTCAGGGAGCAAGTTCTTCTGAAACTGCAACCATATGTACAGAAGTCTGTGGCGAGCCACCCCTGCTCGAAGCTGGCGTTCAAGTTCTTTGGCCCTTTCTCCGTCATCGCCAGAATTGGACCTGCAGCATACAAACTGGAGCTCCCTGCTGACAGTAAAATCCACCCCGTGTTTCACGTCTCGCAGTTGAAGCCTTTCACCCCCAACTACAGTCCGGTGTTCTCTGAACTTCCGGCCACCACTGATCTGTCCACTAAGGAGACCATACCAGTGGAGATACTGGACCGCAGAATGATGAAGAAGGGCAATGCACCCGTGGTTCAACTGCAAGTGGCCTGGGACACAGTTCCTCCGACGATCACCTGGGAGGATTACGACGTGCTCCGCCGGCGTTACCCGCAAGCAAGCATCTGGGAAGACGATGCAACGGAGGAAGAAGTACGTTCTCAAGGAGGGGAGAATGTCACCACGGCAGTGCAAGGCACCACTGCGTGACTGCCAGTTGGCTGTGCCAAGCGTGAGTGCGTGCGTGAGCCAGCTGTAAGTGTGTGTGTGGCCGGTGCGTGAGCCAGCTGGGTCGAGGGATACTTAACCCCCGCATGAGCATTGTATTGGACAGGCTGTTATTTGAGTAAACTAAATATCTCTCCCAGTTTCTCTCTCGCTCACCCCCTTCCTCACGCCATCCTCATCCCCTTTCTCTCATCTGGCTACTCTGGTCTCCTCGATCCAGATCGGGGCGTGACAGTCAGACGCCAGCCTCTCGAGAATTGCCAGACCTTGCAGAATCAACTCATTCCAGCGATCTACTTCACTGTTATCGATGGGGCTCTCCCCTGCACCTTGCTGTTCCATTTTACCTTTAGGTGATTCATTACTGGATGCTTGTTGGTTGTTCCAATATGGCAAGGTGGTACCGAGTAGGGAGGATATGCACCGTATTGCCCCAGGAAACTGGGTTAGATCGATGTCACAGGCAAGATGCGCCAATATCCTGGCCACTAGCTCTTGCATCTCTCTGTCGCTGCTTCTCCACCTCAGTATATCTATCATCTTCTGAACTTTTTGGCTTGAGGGGAGTATAAGTGGCCTTACATCCTCTTCGTGCTTGATGAACACATCCAGCATCCTTGTTCCGGAGAGGTAGTCTTGCGATGATTCAGAGTCCAGCAAATCGACCGCGTACTTGAGCAATCCTCTATCCTTGATGGATTTAGGGTCCCGCCAGCATTTCGACCGGGTGTCAAAGAGGTAGTTTAAAACTGATCTTCTACCCCACTTCTCTGGGAACTCCCATACTCCTTGGAGTGAAGTGATAAAGGGTGAAACCACAATGTTAGATGTTAACCATAAAGTGAAGAGTGCACCTTGGCAGAGAACTAGAGAGTAGAATATGTCCATAGCTGGCATCAGGTTTGCATTGGTGCTGTCCCCGTCCATGTTGCCATAATCACGCTGTATTATGCGCCACAAAGAGACCCCGACACAGATGAAAGACCCAAACAGGTAGATTATCTCCATGGCTAGGAGCATCAACATCAGCAAATACACCAATGGAAAAAGAACAATAATCCATGGGATGACATTGACCATAATTTCCTCAATAATTGGCATCACTTGCATAAAGAAATTTAACATCACCTTTTCTTCCCAGTCGTTAAAGAACCTGTGAAAAAGTGGCATGGCAAATGCATAGTCAGTTTCGTACTCGAGCCCCTCACTAGAAAATTATTGTAGTCAAACATTGTACTCCCTCCATTTTTGTATACAAGGTCACTTTGTTTTTCGTGGCAAACTTTGACTTATAATGTTGGTCAACAGAATATGGATTATATGTCATAAAAGATATATCATCAGAAAGTTCTTTGAAATATGCATCCAATGACAAAATTTTTGTGGCATATAACTCACTTTTTGTTGGTAAAATTAATGGTCAAAGTTATTAGACATAAAAAATATATAATGACCTTGTATATATAAATGGAAGGAGTACAACATTACATAAATTTTAGGTATGAACCCTCTTATTTATCTACCAACGAAACTTTTTTATCGAGTAAGATATATTAATATCAACATGGCACCAAATACGTATAGCCCCTATAACAAGGGTATGGATTTTCTATCCACACGAAGCAGGTTTTCACCCCGCTATATATATAAAGCACAAATGACCGAACCGATAGAAGGTAGTGGGGAGAACCCCATACAAGCCAGTCAAAAGATAAAAAATGACAACCGAGAGGGCGGCAAGGATGCGAGCAACCTACAGCCAAACAAGAAAATAGGAGTCGTCACGCTAACATGAGGTGATCTGGACTACCGAACCAAACTGAACCGCGCTGCCATGGGAAACCACCGGACCCCGACGCACTGAGCACACAAAGCTATTGCCAAAGAGAACAAGCATCTGTCCTCACGTTACGGACCGTGGAGCTTCGATCATGCAAGCGGATAGCAAGGACCGAGGTCGGTGACTACGAGGACACGTGTAAATGACCAATGAATCCACTCCACGGCAGAACCGAAGAAGCTTCACGCTAGGGTCACAGCAAGGCCGAAGGCGCTGATGCGCCTTAACCGGATGATACCCCTCCCCCCTACCCCCTCTCCCCAAGAGGGTAACGACGCAGTACGTTGCCGCCACCGAGCCCGAAACGATGGCCTAGGGTTTCACCTGAAACCCCGGCACGGGGAAGAGAGCAGAACGATGCCCTCAAGAGGTAAGTGACACACAGACATCACCATCATCTGCACCAAAGCGCGGAGCTTCCGCTCGTACCCTTACATCATCTTTTAATATCTTGTACTACCTCCGTTCCAAAATATATGACGTTTTGGTAGGCTAGCCAGACAAAATATCTTATATTTTAGAATGGAGGTAGTAACTCTTTTTTTTTCCTCGATAAAAGGCGTTTTTATTAACTCAAAATACATCATAAGGGGATACAAAGCATGATGAGAAACAACCGGTCTCTACATAATTAAGATACACACCAATCAAATACTAACAAAATGACACATGACCAAAAAAATGACATATCAATAACTGTAGAGTAACAAAAAGACCTACACTGTGCCTAGATGGAGAATATCTCAATAAGAGACAGGACATTACTGACCTGGCTGCCTGTATCATGCTAATAGCTGTTAGGCACCAAAAATCCTTCTTCCCCAGCGCGGTGACGAAGCCACCGAGGAGGACTACCGTCGACCACAGAAGCGCCAGGTAGCCTAAGCCGGTTACGCCCATCAAAAGGTATGCCTGCATGGCAGCATACCGGTTGAGCGACATCTCTTCTCGCTGCCGCTTCTTTGGACCGTCGCCGCTGTTCCCCCGAATCCCAGTAGCTCGAGCGCGGCCGGCCATCCTCCTTCGCGGTTGACCCGAGAAGTAACAGCGGGCAAGTCTTGCTATGTAGTCGCCATATACTGACTTGCAGCCTACTTGGGACGGGAGGATACGATAGCTTGCGGGGATGCGATGCAAAGCTGCTCGCAATGAAAGGTGGGAAGGATCAACTAAGCCTGGTCTTGTTGCCTTCTCAGCTGGTGCTTTATAACGAGCGAAATTGCGGTGTCCGCGTCCCTCGTGATTTATATATTCCGCTGGTTGTTTAATGCTTTCTGTCTTATCCGGGCCTCCTTGTTTTGAATTTATCTCTCAATCTCATTCGAAGAAACATATTTAAATTTTTTGCAGGTGGACTAATCTAATGTATTGTATACGTGTTAGTTGAATCTCAACAATTTTTTGCGGGGTGGTACGAAGTAATAAAATGTCCTGATCGCTGCTGCACAGGCTGGCAGTTCTTTGTCTTCCTCCACGGCACATGCGACCTCGCTTAAAACAGGGACGACCCGAGCTTGGGGAGCTAGGGTCGTTTAAGAAACACAAACGCTAGATCCAAAGCGCATGTGACCTCGCTTAGAAAAGTGGAAGACCTGAGCTAGCATCGGCTTTGGGTCATTTGAGAAACATAAAGTTGACGCGCTTCCTAGCCAATCAAAGATACTGACATGTGGGAGGATCACTGGATCCCAAACAGCCCAATTAGGAAGGTCATTACTCCACGAGGTCACACTATCCTTAGGAAGGTTGCTGAACTTATTAATCCTGGAACCGGACAGTGGGACGAGGTCTTGTCGTCTTGATCAGGGACATATTTCTACCTATTGATGCTAACAGAATTCTCATGATCCCTCTTAGCAGTAATCTGGTGGATCATTTTTTAGCCTGGAATGCAACAAAATCCTTTTCCTTGTTGACTGAGTAAGATGTGGATCCAACTTATGTGCAATTCTGTTCATATGAAACATTCAATTAAGTGCTTTTGATTATTTGTCCATGGCTGCAAAATTTTCCTGATTAATCCAACATACATTTCCTTTGTAGACTACTCATTATTCAATATGCTCACTGTACTGTTTTCTCACATTGAAAATCTTTTAATATACTCATTTCATACATATTTCAAGCCACAGCACGTACTCATACTTTACCTACTGCTGCATCAGTACCTAACGATACATAAATTCTGTTGTTCATAACAATTACATAATCATATCTACCAATCTGTAATTTTCGCCTTTTGTAACATCACACTTCTTGCATTTTAAAATTAAGCCTACATCTATCTCAAATACACTCTCTAAGGACTATAATCTCAATGATAGAGCAGCATACCTGCTGTAAAAACATTGATTTAATATTCCTCTGTAAGAACGCTTCATTATTTGCTTTAATTTTTCTCCCATGCACAGCTCGTTGCTTTAACCAAATTAACTGAATTACATTTTCAAGACAAGGAAAAAGAAAAATGTCATAACGCAGTGACCCATCCTCAAGAAATATTTATGGATACATGCAAATTAGGTTCGCCGATTGTCTACCAAAAAATATGAATTGATAATTACACAGATAACAATTGGCACCTAACTGGGCAGCAATTTATGAGATAGGTACAAGAAAAAAAATGAGGTTTGTTTTTCCTATATAACATCTTCCTAGAAATCAGATAAGCCCAATTTGCAGCATTTACTGTCTAAAAATGAAAAAAAAGGTATAATAATAAATGATGCCACTGTATGTAAGTACACTTCATCCGGTTTTCCAGAACTGGTTGATATTCCCGAGTAACCATCCCTTGACTGACCACATGTTTGACATCATCCCTCGTTTCTCCTTATAAAAGGTGAAATTGTCATCCAGGAAGGAGCAAGGATAATACTATCAACTTGTAATTTCCATAACCTCATTCTATCCAACAGCAAAGATGAGATAAAACCTCCAAGTTCAGTTCCTCATCAACCAATCCTGCCTGAAACTGTGCACGGCAAACTTTGCTAAGAGGTTCCTACCACATGTAGCCAAAGGAATATCCATCAGGCAATATTCAAGTCTTTGTATCTAAGAGGAAGCTCTTGCATTAGGTAGTGATTATCAGCCTTGGGAAGTGATAATGGCAAGGTCTCGTCATCCACACAATCTTGATATTTTAGTGGAAGAACCTCGATGGCAAATGCGGTCTGACTAGCATGCTTTGAGCGTCGTGTAGACAAAGTCGGCCCAGTACCTATTCAGAACAAAATCTCATTAGACATAGTGAGATTTTGTTTCTAACAGAGATGCGCAAAATGGCCAGACTCGGGACATACTGTCATTCATGTCCTTCGTCTTGTGAAGGAGAAATGTTCCAGAAAGGATGGTCACAAAACCACACATTTCCGTGACAATCTGGGTTGGATTTTGCCGATCCCAATCCTGCATGTCAATGAGCTACGAGCTGAGGAGAAAATTCTGGCATAATGAAAGCTATCTTTCTATGAGAAGTAACAGCATCAATGAATAATAAGGTATGTTGATCAAGATAAAAAGCACAAGTCATCATGCATAAAAAGAACCACAGCAACATTGCTCAGTAAATGGGTATGCAACTAGAACTTAAAGCACCTCAACATCCATAAATATGCACAGTTAAATATCATCAATTACAATGGTCATGTGGCTTGCATTCAGAAAAAGCCAATAACCCTAAACTACAATTTCAGTGGCACTATATGCTCAGATGCCCTTATCATCGTGATTCGTGAGAGTTATTTTCAGGTAAACCTCTACCAGGCCACTTAGGAGCAGCTAATAAGAAGAGCAAGACATAAAAGTAGAATCACGCCGCAGTTCAGCAGCAATGTTTACAACAGTTTACTTTAAGGAAGTTCAGTTGGCAATAAGGGTGCACTGAAAGCGATGCAAAATATTACCTTGAACATTATCACACTGGCTATAATTGTTAGCGAGGTAAACATCACGTAATATATTGGTGAAACAACTGCTGTATTAAAGGTGTCCAGTGCCTGCAATTTACAGACGAAATAAAATGCTGTTGTTAACAACAAACGTGATTTGCTTATGTTAGTGGCTCAACAGAAAGAACTTTGAGTGCCAAATAGAAAACATATAATGCCAAAAGGCAGCATGCATTAGAGAGTTGTTGGAACATTCCTTATTAACCTGAAGCCCAGTTCCATCTCATGCACTAAAAACTTTATCACATATTGAGGAGAATCACTTGCAGAAGGTAATGACCTTTTCCTTGCAAGGACCAAATGCTAGTACATATAGTGGATATGCTACTCCACTGTAAATCAACATAATGAGAGAGAGTTAACCAAAGCTAAAACTACAAGAAAAAAAATTCACTCGATTAGCGAGAAGGCCTTCCACATGGCAAAAGGTAAGGTGATGCCCTGTTGGCACCAAATGTGCATGTGACATCGTGTGGAGAAATGCCAGAAATAGTTATCTATATTCTCTTGGGTGATGTGATGACTGTCATGTTAATGCACTGTTGAGTCTGCTGTAACAGAAAACACTTTTGCTCCCTCAAGTTCCCTATCCAGCTTGATGCACCAATGCACAACTCAGTGGCATCAATAACAACAGAAACTGAAATATTTACCTTGTTTAGATAGTTTATCTGGGTGCTTACGCAGGTAGCAACAATTAGAGCAAAAGCCCAGGTCTGAGGATAGAATAATTGGTTCACTCCTGAGAATGTTAACTTCAATGCAATTCCGAGGGCCTTTACACTCATAACCTGTTAAATTCTCACTATCAGATGGAAAATGGGATTCAGCGAAAATCCCATAAAGAAATCTCAAGATGAATCTGTTTGGGGAGAAGGCATACGGTGAGAGATCCTAGAAGAGAACAGACTCCAATGTACACCATGATGTTTGTTTGTCCATGTTGAGGGACAACAAAATATATAAGAACCAAGGCTGCCACCACTACTATAGTCGCATATGAAAGAAAAGCTGAGAAAACAAAGAAAACAATATTGAATCCATCTGGCGTGTGAAATATAAATTAAGTTAATAATGGCATTGTCATCACTATGTTTAAGTTGTAAATACCTGGCTCAGTTGCAAGATCCCAAACTTCCCTTACAGAATCAATATCACGCTCTTGGGGAGCATGGAGTGCAATTGTGATCGATCCGACTACACAAAGAACACAACCAAGTATACCAAAGGTGTGCAGTTTCTCCTGTAGAATGGAATGAGCAAGTGCAGCACTGCAAACATTTAGAATGGTCTGTTATTTCAGTTAAATAAGCAGCAAGCTAAAGCACATTATTAAGAGTTCTCTAAGGAACTCCTATGACTGTACCTGATGATTATACTGAGTGCTCCAAGAGGAGTGACAAGAATAGCAGGAGCAAATGCATAAGCAGCAAAGTTAGCTATTTCGCCAACAATCACTGTTCATAGGAGACCATGTGAGCAAATATTAGTCAAGTTTCTTTTTGTCAAAAGTATAAGTAACATTTCCCAAAAAAATGAGGAAAAAATGGATCTCTATTCCCTAAGAACAGCAAACAGCATTAAAGAACATTCATACTGAAGCATCACATTCCAATGACAAGAATTCATTTGCTCTCTAGCCACTATCATGAGTACTGTGTCTCAATATGCTACATCTAGCTAAACCTTATCAAAAAAATGCTTTTTCCCTGCACTATCATCTGACTCATTGCAAATTGTTAGTTTCTCCTATTATAAGTTACCAATATCAATCTCAACTCTTAAGCACAAAACAATCTCCATGCGTGTCTGCGTCCCTGGGGAAATGGGCATCACGACCAATGTGAGGTGACTGTGAGAGCCACCAGAAATCTCATCATGGTCAGGCATTTACTTAACAAGGAAAAATAATAGTGGGAAAATGATCAGACAAGACATGCTACGATTGGACGGAAAACACTGATCCCAAATAAGTGATAAAGTATAAAAAGTAATACATTAAAAATTTAAAAAGTGGCATAGCGTTTAGAAAGAATGGAAATCGACTTACTAGAAATCATGCCTATCCACCAAAGTGGCTCCACTAAGTAAGAATACCCTCCATAACCTGTTTCATGTGCATAAACACTCTTATTATATTCAGCACTAAAATTTGTACTTCCTCTGTTCCTAAATATTTGTCTTTCTAGAGATTTCAACAAGTGACTACATACGGAGCAAAATGAGTGAATCTACACTCTAAAATATGTCTATATACATCCGTATGTGGTAGTCTATTTGAAATCTCTAAAAAGACAAATATTTAGGAACGGAGGGAGTAGAAAGTATGATTAAATAATTTATGATACGAAGGGTATAGGTGCATTGGTCAGACTTCATGGTAAATGAACTGAAATCACCAGCAGACTTCGTTGCAAGGAATAATAAAACTATTCAAGTTGTATACCAAATAGTAAGCTGGGAAATTGATCATTTTAAGCTGAGTACCCAACAAACTAAATAGCCACACAGATCAACAAGACGATATAAAACACAGGCTGCTCTGAGATTTACTGGTTTCCTTATCATTTTCGAAAAGGCATTTTTGAGTCATTGTCTCTTTAACAGAATGTGCCAGTAAAGCACTTCAATCGTGCAAAAGATCTCAACTAGCGCAGATCTATTCATGATTGAGGAAGCTCTATGCAAGTAACAACACCAAATTTGATTTGAATCAATCCAACAAAACAGGAACCCAGGTAAAGATCAGTGGCAAGACATATTGCAAACAAAAATTTCTATCTAAACAGTGATTCTGTACCAACGAGCCACCGATAATGGAAGCCATCCATAAGCACGTTTAGCTATTGAAGGCAACTGCGGAAGGCCATCCTAGCCCCCAAAAAAACCACTTCCGCAGACTCGCTCATCCCAATTCCAACAAAAGAAACTCAAGAGATGAAACAAATGCGAGATCATGGACTGGATTTTCATGGAAGTTTTCGGACCAAAACAGCACAGCGAAGCAGCGAGAACTTTCAACGACGAAACCAAATGATTGCAGTCTTTTCCACACCGCAGAAAGAGAAGAGAATCAAGCCATCCAGTTGCAACGGAAAGATGCGAGTCTTCGCTCTGGAGTCTGGACTCAACTGGACTCCTCACGCGGCCAAATCTACCGCGAAGAACGCGCCCCCTGTCCGAATTTTACCCCCTTTTTCCAGCGTCAACTCCACACCTCTGTTCAGACCCACGAGAGCAAGAAAAAAGTTCCAGAGAAGTTGCAATGATAAGCAAGCTCCATTGTTCCGAGGAATCTATTCGATTCAACTGGTCTGGACCGCCAATCTACCGGAGAAGAATAAACCGCGCTGCTCCTTTTTGCTTTTTTTATTTATTACCACAGGCAGATCCCTCCCACCAACCAAGCAAAGAACAGCAACCAAAACAAAACTCCGCTCGATTCCGCTACCCACCACTCCAAATCGGCCGCCCCAATCGACCCCCTCGCCGACCAACCAACCCGCACCGGCGAGATCCAGAGGCCAGAGGAAGCAAGCAAGGCAGCAGTGGGGCCTCAGCCACCGAGTGGCGCAACTCACCCGCGCGGACGCCGGAGTCTGCGGCCCTCCTGAGCCCCATCTTCTTGACGATGAAGCTGGCGCCGATGAAGGCGCTGGACGACACCGCGAGGGCCAGGCCCTTGGCGTTGTCCGACGACATGCCCCCGAACCCGGCTGAAGAGGAGGGCGCCGCCATCTCCTCGCGAGCGCCTACGACCCTGGCCTGCCTCTGCACTCCGCCGCCGGCTCCGCCGTGTCCGCCTACGCCGCCGACATGGGGAGCGGTGGGGGAGGAGTCGGAAGCGGGAGGGAAAAGCAAGGCGGAGGAACAAAGTAAGAATTTTAAGGGGAGGGAGCTTGTGCGTCGGGGCCCTCGTGGAAGCACCTATTTGTGTTAATGTTTTGTTTAGTTAGGAGTCCTAATCAGTTGATTTATAGAGAACTTGATTCCTCTTGTCATTATTGTTGGAGTCTTTGTGCTAAGATTGTTTTGTGCAGTTTTGAGTGTTGAGAACTATATGGTGCAAACGTTCATAGGAACATCATACTTGTTAGTTTTTACGGACACCGCCAACTTTCATTGTGCAATCGCTTATGTAGTAGTGTGCTCTCAATCATTATGGATTTGATTGACACGTAAGCGGTTAAAACATCGGGAGCTAATTTTTTTTGCACCGTTGTCCACTTATTAAGTGAATGTAGGATCCAATTAAGGCATCAAATCATTAGTTGCTATATATAATGCTCCATAAAAAAATTAATTGTTGGTAGCGGTATGTACATAAACATGTATAGTGATATCATCTGGGAGTACCTCTAGATATAATAGGTATCACACATGTTTAATACCAATTCATGGCATTTTTTTCAATATTTTGTATATTCATTTTTAAATGTTTAGGTTCCTCAACAGCACTTTCAATATCATGAAATTTGGCTTGGATCGGTGAAGGGACTTAGTCTGTGGTGGTAGGTGGATTTTTTCTAGGCTCCTGAATTGAATGGGTCTTTTCCGTACTTTCATGATAACTTTCACATTTTAAAACATGCTTTTTATTGGAATGTCACGGAAAAGGCTCGGCCTATTAGGAAAAAGCTCGACCCTTTAGTGCTATATATGGCAATTTGGTTGAGGTTAAAACATCCACTACTATGGAATTTTGTGAAGGTAATAAGAGTAAGCCCGTGTTCACTTTGCTATCATGACTTTTGGCAAGACATTTTCTCCAAATTGGTTTTATGGAATGATCGTGTTTTTCTGAAAGCAAGGAATGATTGTCCAAACGCTAAAAAAGTATGAGATGGTTTAGACACCGAGAAGCAAATGCTTACCACAAAAACACAACCATTTTCCAAATGTGGAGTAGTAAAGTAGCATGTGAAATCGTCAATTACCTAGACCTCGAAGCTCAAAGTGCAAAACTCCCTGAAACTACAGGTGACTCGAAATAAACGAGTCCTAGACTGGCCACACACCACGCAGCCTTGCCCACACAAGCAACGTTCTTCTTCACGGAAAAGGAGATGAGCCGTCCAACACCGCATCGACGGCTCTTGACAGACGCGGCACATGGGACGATCCTACGCATGCACCGCGTCGTGTGTGTTGGGGACAGCGAGCTGGGAGCACGTGGAATATGCCCTTGCAGAGGGAAGTGAAGAAATCTAACACGCTGGCGTATTCTTACACTTCTCCGGTGCCCTGTGCTTCAAGCCTTCAACCGCTCTTTCGTTTCTTCGCGGTTCAACTTTTTTTTGCTAACAAATTACAACATCAATTTTATCATGAAAATTATTATGTACTCCCTCTGTTCCTAAATATAAAAAGACTTATATTTAGAAACGAAGGGAGTATAAACATGAGACGACAATACATAACTTGGTTCAGATTTCCGCTGGAGTTGCTCTGTGTTCATGTGAAACTCCATACATTCCAAAATTAGTCCTGAAAAGATATCTATCAAACTTTTCAGTTCTGGTGGGGTGCCAGTCTTTAGCTGGCAGTTAACTCTGGCCGAAAATATTGTTGCTAATGTTTCCAGCGATGAGACATATCGAAACCCTTTAACAGGAAGTCATCGGGGCGTGGTGAATAGCAAATCATGCTGACATACTTGATATACCCAATGGATCTTTGTTGTGAGGAATACTAAAGGAATAGTTTGACAGTAATTGGAGCAAGTTTACCAGATGTGTCATATGTAGTTGATCATCCTAATAACTGTTAATATGACATTGCAACAACAGAAAAGTAATCTACCGATGGCACACGGATCACTATCGATAAAATAATATAAGGGTGCTCCATATTCACTCCCTGAGCCTACATTTTAGGAGGCTGGGTGGGGTTGATATGGACCATGCTCCAAACCCAACCGTCAGTGGGGGGGACCCCCTCTCTCCCATGTTCGTACCAATGTCGCAGCCGCGTTTTGCACCAGGAAGCACACCCCTTAATGACCGCGTACCCAATAATGACTGGTCGCACCCATTCCCGGCACCATTTCCCATGCGGGGTGAGTGGGTACTTATGGCCAAAAAAGGTTTTTCAAACATTCTCGACACAAATGTAAAAGGTTTGTTTAGGCCACGGATTGCTTTTGTAAGCATACACTAATACTTTCACACAAAAAATACTAAATGACCGATCATATATATCCTACTCCTATAGAAAGGGCGCCGAGGTTTATTTTCAACAAGAAAAAACTCATACACATTAAAAGATGATGGTACATATATATAGACTATACCACTTATTTAAAGCGGTTCATACGTAAAAATGCTAAAAGATCCAGGCTGTTGTTAAACGAATAAAGATTTGTTTCCTCAATGGAAATGATTCTAAAAAAGAAACATTGCGCATATGTGATACGTCTCCAACGTATCTATAATTTTTGATTGTTCCATACTATTATATTATCTGTTTTGGATGTTTAATGGGCTTTATTATACACTTTTATATTATTTTTGGGACTAACCTATTAACCGAAGGCCCAGTGCAAATTGCTGTTTTTTTTGCCTATTTCAGTGTTTCGCAGAAAAGGATTATCAAACGGAATGAAACCTTCGGAAGAGTTATTTTTGGAACAAACATGATCCAGAGGACTTGGAGTGGACGTCAAGAAAGAAGCAAGGAGGCCACGAGGCAGGGAGGCACGCCTGCCCCCTGGGCGCGCCCCCACCCTCGTGGGCCCCTCGCAGCTCCACCAACCTACTTCTTCCTCCTATATATACCCATATACCGCGAAAACATCTGGGAGCACCATGAAACCCTATTTCCACCACCGCAACCTTCTGTACCCGTGAGATCCCATCTTGGGGCCTTTTCCGACGCTCCGCCGGAGGGGGAATCGATCACGAAGGGCTTCTACATCAACACCATAGCCTCTCCGATGATGTGTGAGTAGTTTACCACAGACCTTCGGGTCCATAGTTATTAGCTAGATGGCTTCTTCTCTCTCTTTGGATCTCAATACAAAGTTCTCCTCGATCTTCTTGGAGATCTATTCGATGTAATTCTTTTTGCGGTGTGTTTGTCGAGGTCCGATGAATTGTGGGTTTATGATCAAGATTATTTATGAACAATATTTGAATCTTCTCTGAATTCTTTTATGTATGATTGGTTATCTTTGCAAGTCTCTTCGAATTATCAGTTTGGTTTGGCCTACTAGATTGATCTTTCTTGCAATGGGAGAAGTGCTTAGCTTTGGGTTCAATCTTGCGGTGTCCTTTCCCAGTGACAGCAGGGGCAGCAAGGCACGTATTGTACTGTTGCCATCGAGGATAAAAAGATGGGGTTTATATCATATTGCTTGAGTTTATCCCTCTACATCATGTCATCTTGCCCAATGCGTTACTCCGTTCTTATGAACTTAATACTCTAGATGCATGCTGGATAGCGGTCGATGTGTGGAGTAATAGTAGTAGATGCAGAATCGTTTCGGTCTACTTGTCACGGACGTGATGCCTATATACATGATCATGCCTAGATATTCTCATAATTATGTGTTGGAAATATGCCCTAGAGGCAATAATAAAATGGTTATTATTATATTTCCTTGTTCATGATAATTGTCTATTGTTCATGCTATAATTGTGTTATCCGGAAATCGTAATACATGTGTGAATACATAGACCACAACATGTCCCTAGTGAGCCTCTAGTTGACTAGCTCGTTGATCAACAGATAGTCATGGTTTCCTGACTATGGACATTGGATGTCATTGATAACGGGATCACATCATTAGGAGAATGATGTGATGGACAAGACCCAATCCTAAGCATAGGACAAGATCGTGTAGTTCGTTTGCTAGAGCTTTTCCAAATGTCAAGTATCATTTCCTTAGACCATGAGATTGTGCAACTCCCGGATACCATAGGAGTGCTTTGGGTGTGCCAAACGTCACAACGTAACTGGGTGGCTATAAAGGTGCACTACGGGTATCTCCGAAAGTGTCTGTTGGGTTGGCACGAATCGAGACTGGGATTTGTCACTCCGTATGACGGAGAGGTATCTCTGGGCCCACTCGGTAATGCATCATCATAATGAGCTCAATGTGACCAAGTGTTTGGTCACGGGATCATGCATTACGGTACGAGTAAAGTGACTTGCCGGTAACGAGATTGAACAAGGTATTGGGATACCGACGATCAAATCTCGGGCAAGTAACGTACCGATTGACAAAGGGAATTGTATACGGGATTAATTGAATCCTCGACATCGTGGTTCATCCGATGAGATCATCGTGGAACATGTGGGAGCCAACATGGGTATCCAGATCCCGCTGTTGGTTATTGACCGGAGAGTCGTCTTGGTCATGTCTGCATGTCTCCCGAACCCGTAGGGTCTACACACTTAAGGTTCGGTGACGCTAGGGTTGTAGAGATACTAGTATGCGGTAACCCGAAAGTTGTTCGGAGTCCCGGATGAGATCCCGGACGTCACGAGGAGTTCCGGAATGATCCGGAGGTGAAGAATTATATATAGGAAGTCCAGTTTCGGCCACCAGGGAAGTTTCGGGGGTCACCGGTATTGTACCGGGACCACCGGAAGGGTCCCGGGGTCCACCGGGTGGGGCCACCTATCCCGGAGGGCCCCATGGGCTGAAGTGGGGAAGGGAACCAGCCCCTGGTGGGCTGGTGCGCCCCCCTTGGTGGATCAAGAAGGAGGAGACGTCTTCCCAACCGTACGTGTGTTGAACGCGGAGGTGTCGTCCGTTCGGCGCTCGGTCATCGGTGATTTGGATCACGACGAGTACGACTCCATCAACCCCGTTCACTTGAACGCTTCCGCTCGCGATCTACAAGGGTATGTAGATGCACTCCTCTCTCTCGTTGCTAGATGACTCCATAGATTGATCTTGGTGATGCGTAGAAAAATTTTAATTTCTGCAACGATCCCCAACAGTGGCATCATGAGCTAGGTCTATGCGTAGTTTCTATGCACGAGTAGAACACAAACTTGTTGTGGGTGTAGATGTTGTCAATTTTCTTGCCACTACTAGTCTTATCTTGTTTTGGCGGCATCGTGGGATGAAGCGGCCCGGACCGACCTTACACGTACACTTATGTGAGACAGGTTCCACAGACTGACATGCACTAGTTGCATAAGGTGGCTAGCGGGTGTCTGTCTCTCCCACTTTAGTCGGAACGGATTCGATGAAAAGGGTCCTTATGAAGGGTAAATAGAAATTGGCATATCACGTTGTGGTTTTGGCGTAGGTAAGAAACGTTCTTGCTAAGAAACCTATAGCAGCCATGTAAAAACTTGCAACAACAATTAGAGGACGCCTAACTTGTTTTTGCAGCATATGCCTTGTGATGTGATATGGCCAAAAGGATGTGATGAATGAAATATATGTGATGTATGAGATTGATCATGTTCTTGTAATAGGAATCACGACTTGCATGTCGATGAGTATGACAACCGGCAGGAGCCATAGGAGTTGTCTTTATTTTTGTATGACTTGCGTGTCATTGAACAACACCATGTAAATTACTTTAATTTATTGCTAAACACGTTAGCCATCGAAGTAGAAGTAATCGTTGGCGTGACAACTTCATGAAGACACGATGATGGAGATCATGATGATGGAGATCATGGTGTCATGCCGGTGACGAAGATGATCATGGCGCCCCGAAGATGGAGATCAAAAGGAGCAAAATGATATTGGCCATATCATGTCACTATTTGATTGCATGTGATGTTTATCATGTTTTACATCTTATTTGCTTAGAACGACGGCAGCTTAAATAAGATGATCCCTCGCAATAATTTCAAGAAAGTGTTCCCCCTAACTGTGCACCATTGCGAAGGTTCGTTGTTTCGAAGCACCACGTGATGATCGGGTGTGATAGATTCTAACGTTCGAATACAACGGGTGTAAGCCAAATTTACACACGCAATACACTTAGGTTGACTTGACGAGCCTAGCATATACAAACATGGCCTCGGAACACGGAAGACCGAAAGGTCGAGCATGATTCGTATAGAAGATACGATCAACATGAAGATGTTCACCGATGTTGACTAGTCCGTCTCACGTGATGATCGGACACGGCCTAGTTGACTCGGATCATGTTTCACTTAGATGACTAGAGGGATGTCTATCTGAGTGGGAGTTCATTGAATAATTTGATTAGATGAACTTAATTATCATGAACTTAGTCTAAAATCTTTACAATATGTCTTGTAGATCAAATGGCCCACGCTAATGTTGCCCTCAACTTCAACGCGTTCCTAGAGAAAACCAAGCTGAAAGATGATGGCAGCAACTATACGGACTGGGTCCGGAACCTGAGGATCATCCTCATAGCTGCCAAGAAAGATTATGTCCTAGAAGCACCGCTAGGTGAAGCACCCATCCTAGAGAACCAAGACGTTATGAACGCTTGGCAGCTGCGTGCTGATGATTACTCCCTCGTTCAGTGCGGCATGCTTTACAGCTTAGAACCGGGGCTCCAAAAGCGTTTTGAGCAACACGGAGCATGTGAGATGTTCGAAGAGCTGAAAATGGTTTTCCAAGCTCATGCCCGGGTCGAGAGATATGAAGTCTCCGACAAGTTCTTCAGTTGTAAGATGGAGGAAAATAGTTCTGTCAGTGAGCACATACTCAAAATGTCTGGGTTACACAACCGCTTGTCTCAGCTGGGAGTTAATCTCCCGGATGACGCGGTCATTGACAGAATCCTTCAGTCGCTTCCACCGAGCTACAAGAGCTTTGTGATGAACTTCAATATGCAGGGGATGGAAAAGACCATTCCTGAGGTATATTCAATGCTGAAATCAGCGGAGGTGGAGATCAAAAAGGAACATCAAGTGTTGATGGTGAATAAAACCACTAAGTTCAAGAAAGGCAAGGGTAAGAAGAACTTCAAGAAGGACGACAAGGGAGTTGCCGCGCCCGGTAAGCCAGTTGCCGGGAAGAAGCCAAAGAATGGACCCAAGCCTGAGACTGAGTGCTTTTATTGCAAGGGAAGTGGTCACTGGAAGCGGAACTGCCCCAAGTACTTAGCGGACAAGAAGGCCGGCAACACCAAAGGTATATGTGATATACATGTTATTGATGTGTACCTTACCAGCACTCGTAGTAGCTCCTGGGTATTTGATACCGGTGCGGTTGCTCATATTTGGAACTCAAAGCAGGAGCTGCGGAATAAACGGAGACTGGCAAAGGACGAGGTGACGATGCGCGTCGGGAATGGTTCCAAGGTCTATGTGATCGCCGTCGGCACGCTACCTCTACATTTACCTACGGGATTAGTTTTAAACCCCAATAATTGTTATTTAGTGCCAGCTTTGAGCATGAACATTGTATCTGGATCTCGTTTAATACGAGATGGCTACTCATTTAAATCCGAGAATAATGGTTGTTCTATTTATATGAGAGATATGTTTTATGGTCATGCCCCGCTGGTCAATGGTTTATTCTTAATGAATCTCGAACGTGATGTTACACATATTCATAGTGTGAATACCAAAAGATGTAAAGTTGATAACGATAGTCCCACATACTTGTGGCACTGCCGCCTTGGTCACATTGGTGTCAAGCGCATGAAGAAGCTCCATGCTGATGGACTTTTAGAGTCTCTCGATTATGAATCATTTGACACATGCGAACCATGCCTCATGGGTAAGATGACCAAGACTCCGTTCTCCGGAACAATGGAGCGAGCAACCAACTTATTGGAAATCATACATACTGATGTGTGCGGTCCAATGAGTGTTGAGGCTCGCGGTGGCTATCGTTATGTTCTCACTCTCACTGATGACTTGAGTAGATATGGGTATGTCTACCTAATGAAACACAAGTCTGAGACCTTTGAAAAGTTCAAGGAATTTCAGAGTGAGGTTGAGAATCAACGTGACAGGAAAATAAAATTCTTACGATCAGATCGTGGGGGGGGGAATATTTGAGTCACGAATTTGGCACACACTTAAGGAAATGTGGAATAGTTTCACAACTCACGCCGCCTGGAACACCTCAGCGAAATGGTGTGTCCGAACGTCGTAATCGCACTCTATTGGACATGGTGCGATCTATGATGTCTCTTACCGATCTACCGCTCTCATTTTGGGGCTATGCTTTAGAGACTGCCGCATTCACTTTAAATAGGGCTCCGTCAAAATCCGTTGAGACGACACCGTATGAATTATGGTTTGGGAAGAAACCTAAGCTGTCGTTTCTAAAAGTTTGGGGATGCGATGCTTATGTCAAGAAACTTCAACCTGAAAAGCTCGAACCCAAGTCGGAAAAATGCGTCTTCGTAGGATACCCTAAGGAAACCATTGGGTATACCTTCTACCTCAGATCCGAAGGCAAGATCTTTGTTGCCAAGAACGGGTCCTTTCTGGAGAAGGAGTTTCTCTCGAAAGAAGTAAGTGGGAGGAAAGTGGAACTTGATGAAGTACTACCTCTTGAACCGGAAAGTAGCGCAGCTCAGGAAGATGTTCCTGTGGTGCCTGGACTGACTAGAGAGGAAGTTAATGATGATGATCAAGGTACTTCGGATCAAGTTACTACTGAACTTCGTAGGTCCACGAGGACACGTTCCACACCAGAGTGGTATGGCAACCCTGTCCTGGAAATCATGTTGTTAGACAACGGTGAACCTTCGAACTATGAAGAAGCAATGGCGGGCCCAGATTCCAACAAATGGCTTGAAGCCATGCAATCCGAGATAGGATCCATGTATGAAAACAAAATGTGGACTTTGACTAACTTGCCCGATGATCGGCGAGCCATAGAAAATAAATGGATCTTTAAGAAGAAGACAGACGCGGATGGTAATGTGACCATCTATAAGGCTCGACTTGTCGCTAAGGGTTATCGACAAGTTCAAGGGGTTGACTATGATGAGACTTTCTCACCCGTAGCGAAGCTGAAGTCTATCCGAATCATGTTAGCAATTGCCGCATTCTATGATTATGAGATATGGGAAATGGACGTCAAAACGGCATTCCTTAACGGCTTTCTTAAGGAAGAATTGTATATGATGCAGCCGGAAGGTTTTGTCGATCCTAAGAATGCTAACAAGGTATGCAAGCTCCAGCGCTCCATCTATGGGCTGGTGCAAGCATCTCGGAGTTGGAACATTCGATTTGATGAGATGATCAAAGCGTTTGGGTTTACACAGAGTTATGGAGAAGCCTGTGTTTACAAGAAAGTGAGTGGGAGCTCTGTAGCATTTCTCATATTATATGTGGATGACATACTATTGATGGGAAATGATATAGAATTCTTGGAAAGTATAAAGGCCTACTTGAACAAGTGTTTTTCAATGAAGGACCTTGGAGAAGCTGCTTACATATTAGGCATCAAGATCTATAGAGATAGGTCAAGACGCCTCATTGGTCTTTCACAAAGTACGTACCTTGACAAGATATTGAAGAAGTTCAATATGGATCAGTCCAAGAAGGGGTTCTTGCCTGTATTGCAAGGTGTGCAATTGAGCACAGCTCAATGCCCGACCACGGTAGAAGATAGAGAAAAGATGAGTGTCATCCCCTATGCCTCGGCCATAGGGTCTATTATGTATGCCATGCTGTGTACCAGACCTGATGTAAACCTTGCCGTAAGTTTGGTAGGAAGGTACCAAAGTAATCCCGGCATGGAACACTGGACAGCGGTCAAGAATATCCTGAAGTACCTGAAGAGGACTAAGGATATGTTTCTCGTTTATGGAGGTGACGAAGAGCTCGTCGTAAAGGGTTACGTCGATGCTAGCTTCGACACAGATCTGGATGACTCTAAGTCACAAACCGGATACGTGTATATTTTGAATGGTGGGGCAGTAAGCTGGTGCAGTTGCAAGCAAAGCGTTGTGGCGGGATATACATGTGAAGCGGAATACATGGCGGCCTCAGAGGCAGCACAAGAAGCAATCTGGGTGAAGGAGTTCATTACTGACCTAGGAGTTATTCCCAATGCGTCGGGCCCGATGACTCTCTTCTGTGACAACACTGGAGCTATTGCCCTTGCCAAGGAGCCCAGGTTTCACATGAAGACCAGGCATATCAAGCGTCGCTTCAACTCCATTCGTGAAAGTGTTCAAAATGGAGACATAGATATTTGTAAAGTACATACGGACCTGAATGTAGCAGATCCATTGACTAAACCTCTCCCTAGAGCAAAACATGATCAACACCAGAACTCTATGGGTGTTCGATTCATCACAATGTAACTAGATTATTGACTAGTGCAAGTGGGAGACTGTTGGAAATATGCCCTAGAGGCAATAATAAAATGGTTATTATTATATTTCCTTGTTCATGATAATTGTCTATTGTTCATGCTATAATTGTGTTATCCGAAAATCATAATACATGTCTGAATACATAGACCACAACATGTCCCTAGTGAGCCTCTAGTTGACTAGCTCGTTGATCAACAGATAGTCATGGTTTCCTGACTATGGACATTGGATGTCATTGATAACGGGATCACATCATTAGGAGAATGATGTGATGGACAAGACCCAATCCTAAGCATAGGACAAGATCGTGTAGTTCGTTTGCTAGAGCTTTTCCAAATGTCAAGTATCATTTCCTTAGACCATGAGATTGTGCAACTCCCGGATACCATAGGAGTGCTTTGGGTGTGCCAAACGTCACAACGTAACTGGGTGGCTATAAAGGTGCACTACGGGTATCTCCGAAAGTGTCTGTTGGGTTGGCACGAATCGAGACTGGGATTTGTCACTCCGTATGACGGAGAGGTATCTCTGGGCCCACTCGGTAATGCATCATCATAATGAGCTCAATGTGATCAAGTGTTTGGTCACGGGATCATGCATTATGGTACGAGTAAAGTGACTTGCCGGTAACGAGATTGAACAAGGTATTGGGATACCGACGATCAAATCTCGGGCAAGTAACGTACCGATTGACAAAGGGAATTGTATACGGGATTAATTGAATCCTCGACATCGTGGTTCATCCGATGAGATCATCGTGGAACATGTGGGAGCCAACATGGGTATCCAGATCCCGTTGTTGGTTATTGATCGGAGAGTCGTCTCGGTCATGTCTGCATGTCTCCCGAACCCGTAGGTCTACACACTTAAGGTTCGGTGACGCTAGGGTTGTAGAGATACTAGTATGCGGTAACCCGAAAGTTGTTCGGAGTCTCGGATGAGATCCTGGACGTCACGAGGAGTTCCGGAATGATCCGAAGGTGAAGAATTATATATAGGAAGTCCAGTTTCGGCCACCGGGAAAGTTTCGGGGGTCACCGGTATTGTACCGGGTCCACCGGAAGGGTCCCGGGGTCCACCGGGTGGGGCCACCTATCCCGGAGGGCCCCATGGGCTGAAGTGGGGAAGGGAACCAGCCCCTGGTGGGCTGGTGCGCCCCCCTTGGGCCTCCCCTGCGCCTAGGGTTGGAAACCCTAGGGGTGGGGGGGCCCACTTGACTTGGGGGGCAAGTCCCCCCCTTGGCCGCCGCCCCCCTTGGAGATGGGATCTCCTAGGGCCGGCGCCCCCCAGGGGCCCTATATATAGGGGGGGAGGGAGGGCAGCAGCACCCAAGCCCTGGCGCCTCCCTCTCCCTCCCGTGACACATCTCCCTCCTCCCGCAGCGCTTGGCGAAGCCCTGTTGGAATCCCCGCTACTTCCACCACCACGCCGTCATGCTGCTGGGTCTCCATCAACCTCTCCTTTCCCCTTGCTGGATCAAGAAGGAGGAGACGTCTTCCCAACCGTACATGTGTTGAACGCGGAGGTGCCGTCCGTTCGGCGCTCGGTCATCGGTGATTTGGATCACGACGAGTACGACTCCATCAACCCCGTTCATTTGAACGCTTCCGCTCATGATCTACAAGGGTATGTAGATGCACTCCTCTCTCTCGTTGCTAGATGACTCCATAGATTGATCTTGGTGATGCGTAGAAAATTTTTAATTTCTACAACGATCCCGAACATTATGCACTTTTCTATCAATTGCTCGACAGTAATTTGTTCACCCACCATAATACTTATGCTATCTTGAGAGAAGCCACTAGTGAAACCTATGGGCCCCGGGTCTATTTTCCATCATATAAGTTTCCAATCTATTTTTACTTTGCAATCTTTACTTTCAGTTTATATCCTAAAAATACCAAAAATATTTATCTTATTATCTCTATCAGATTTCACTTTTGCAAGTGGCCGTGAAGGGATTGACAACCCCTTTATCACGTTGGTTGCAAGGTTCTTATTTGTTTGTGCAGGTATAAGGCGACTTGTGTGTAACCTCCTACTGGATTGATACCTTGGTT
The DNA here is from genome assembly GCF_018294505.1 of Triticum aestivum. NCBI lineage: Eukaryota > Viridiplantae > Streptophyta > Magnoliopsida > Poales > Poaceae > Triticum > Triticum aestivum. Next base: position 74,816,552 of record NC_057805.1, read on the forward strand.
CTCAAAAACTGAGGGAAATACTTACGCTACTTTGCTGCATCACCCTTTCCTCTTCAAGGGAAAAACCAACGCAAGCTCAAGAGGTAGCAAGAAGGATTTCTGGCGCCGTTGCCGGGGAGGCTTACGCCAAGTCAAGTAAAGATTTGATCTCCCAGCATCTAGCCATCTCTGGCGCAGTTGCCAAGTCAAGTCAAGACATACCAAGTACCCATCACAACTCTTACGCATTACATTATTTGTCATTTGCCTCTCGTTTTCCTCTCCCCCACTTCACCTTTGTCGTTTTATTCGCCCTCTTTTTCCGTCCGCCTCTTTTTGCTTGCTTCTTGTGTGCTTGTGTGTTGGATCATTTGTCACGATGGCTCAAGACAGTACTAAATTGTGTGACTTTTCCAATACCAACAACAATGATTTTCTTAACACTCCGATTGCTCCTCTTACCGATGCCGAAACATGCGAAATTAATGCTGCTTTGTTGAATCTTGTCATGAAAGATCAATTCTCTGGCCTTCCTACTGAAGATGCCGCTACACATCTAAACAACTTTGTTGATTTGTGTGATATGCAAAAGAAAAAAGACGTGGATAATGATATTGTTAAATTGAAGCTATTTCCTTTTTCGCTTAGAGATCGTGCTAAAACTTGGTTTTCGTCTTTGCTTAAAATAGTATTGATTCATGGAATAAGTGCAAAGATGCTTTTATCTCTAAGTATTTTCCTCCCGCTAAGATCATCTCTCTTAGAAATGATATTATGAATTTTAAGCAACTTGATCATGAGCATGTTGCACAATCTTGGGAGAGGATGAAATTAATGATACGTAATGGCCCTACTGTTGGGGAACGTAGCAATAATTCAAAATTTTCCTACGTGTCACCAAGACCAATCTAGAAGATGCTAGCAACGACAGAGAGGGAGTGCATCTTCATACCCTTGAAGATCGCTAAGCGGAAGCGTTACAAGAACGCGGTTGATGGAATCGTACTCGCAGCGATTCAAATCGCGGAAGATCCGATCTAACGCCGAACGGACGGCGCCTCCGCGTTCAACACACGTACAGCCCGGGGACGTCTCCTCCTTCTTGATCCAGCAAGGGTAGAGGAGAAGTTGAGGGAGAACTCCAGCAGCACGACGGCGTGGTGGCAATGGAGCTCGTGGTTCTCCAGCAGGGCTTCGCCAAGCACTATGGAGGAGGAGGAGGAGGTGTAGGAGGAGGGAGGGCTGCGCCAGGGAAGAGGTGCGGCTGCCCTCCCACCCCTCCACTATATATAGGGGCAAGGGGAGAGGGGGAGGCGCCCTAGGGTTTCCCCTAGGGGCGGCGGCCAAGCAGATTGGATCTCCCTAGGGAAAATCCTAGGGAGACTTGCCCCCCAAGCCAAGCAGGTGGAGGCTTGCCTCCCAAGCCAGGTGGAGGCGCCCCACCTCCCCAAGTAATGTGGAAAAGGGTGTGGGGGGCGCACCACCCCTTAGTGGGCTGGTTTGCCCCTTCCCCTTTGGCCCATGAGGCCCTCCAACACTTGCCGGGGCTCCCGAAACACCTTTCGGTCATGCTGGCCATAGCCTTGTACCTCCGGAACACTTCCAGACTCCAATACCCTTCGTCCAATATATCGATCTTCACTGCCGGACCATTCCGGAACTCCTCGTGATGTCCGGGATCTCATCCAGGACTCCGAACAACCTTCGGTAACCACATACTATTTCCCATAACAACTCTAGCGTCACCGAACCTTAAGTGTGTAGACCCTACGGGTTCAGGAACCATGCAGACATGACCGAGACACCTCTCCGACCAATAACCAATAGCGGGATCTGGATACCCATATTGGCTCCCACATGTTCCACGATGATCTCATCGGATGAACCACGATGTCGGGGATTCAATCAATCCCGTATTCAATTCCCTTTGTCAATCGGTATGTTACTTGCCCGAGATTCGATTGTCGGTATCCCAATACCTCGTTCAATCTCGTTACCGGCAAGTCTCTTTACTCGTTCCGTAACGCATGATTCCGTGGCTAACTCCTTAGTCACATTGAGCTCATTATGATGATGCATTACCGAGTGGGCCCAGAGATACCTCTCCGTCATACAGAGTGACAAATCCCAGTCTCGATTCGTGCCAACCCAACAGACACTTTCGGAGATACCTGTAGTGCACCTTTATAGCCACCCAGTTACGTTGTGACGTTTGGTACACCCAAAGAATTCCTACGGTATCCGGGAGTTGCACAATCTCATGGTCTAAGGAAATGATACTTGACATTAGAAAAGCTCTAGCAAACAAACTACACGATCTTGTGCTATGCTTAGGATTGGGTCTTGTCCATCACATCATTCTCCTAATGATGTGATCCCGTTATCAATGACATCCAATGTCCATGGTCAGGAAACCATAACCATCTATTGATCAACGAGCTAGTCAACTACAGGCTTACTAGGGACATGTTGTGGTCTATGTATTCACACATGTATTACGGTTTCCGGATAACACAATTATAGCATGAACAATAGACAATAATAACCATTTTATTATTGCCTCTAGGGCATATTTCCAACAGTCTCCCACTTGCACTAGAGTCAATAATCTAGTTCACATCACTATGTGATTGTAATGAATCCAACACCCATGGGGTTTGTTCATATCTCGCTTGTGAGAGAGGTTACTAGTCAACGGGTCTGAACCTTTCAGATCCGTGTGTGCTTTACAAATCTCTATGTCATCTTGTAGATGCAGCTACCACGTGCTACTTGGAGCTATTCCAAATAACTGCTCTACTATACGAATCCGGTTTACTACTCAGAATCATCTGGATTAGTGTCAAAGTTTGCATCGACGTAACCCTTTACGACGAACTCCTTTTCCACCTCTATAATCGAGAAAATTCCTTAGTCCACTAGATACTAAGGATAAGTTTGACCGCTGTCATGTGATCCATTCCCGGATCACTATTGTACCCCTTGACTAACTCATGGCAAGGCACACTTCAGGTGCGGTACACAGCATAGCATACTGTAGAGCCTACATCTTAAGCATAGGGGACGACCTTCGTCCTTTCTCTCTCTTCTGCCGTGGTCAGGTCTTGAGTCTTACTCAATACTCACACCTTGTAACACAGCCAAGAACTCCTTCTTTGCTGATCTATTTTGAACTCCTTCAAAATCTTGTCACGGTATGTATTCATTTGAAAGTACTATCAAGCGTTTTTGATCTATCCTTATAGATCTTGATGATCAATGTTCAACTAGCTTAATCCAGGTTTTCCATTGAAAACACTTTTCAAATAACCCTGTATGCTTTCAAGAAATTCTACATCATTTCTGATCAACAATATGTTAACAACATATACTCATCAAAAATTCTATAGTGCTCCCACTCACTTCTTTGGAAATACAAGTTTCTCATAAACTTTGTATAAACCCAAAATCTTTGATCATCTCATCAAAGCGTACATTCCATCTCCGAGATGCTTACTCCAGTCCTTAGAAGGATTGTTGGAGCTTTGCACACTTGTTAGCATATTTCAGGATTGACAAAACCTTCTGGTTGTATCACATAAAACCTTTCCTCAAGAAAATCGTAGAGGAAACAATGTTTTGACATCCTATCTGCAAGATTTCATAAATAATGCAGTAACGGCTAATATAATTCCAACGGACTCTTAGCATCGCTACGAGTGAGAAAGTCTTATCGCAGTCAACACCTTGAACTTGTCGGAAAACATCTTAACGACAAGTCGAGCTTTCTTAATGGTGACACTTACCATCATTGTCCGTCTTCCTTTTAAAATCCATCTGCACCCAACAGCCTTACAACCATCAAGTAGTTCTTCCAAAGTCTATACTTTGTTTTTATATATGGATCCTCTCTCGGATTTTATGGCCTTGAGCCATTCGTTGGAATCCGGGCCCACCATCACTTCTCCATAGCTCGTAGGTTCATTGTTGTCTAGCAACATGACTTCCAAGACAGGATTATGTACCACTCTGAAGTAGTACGCATCCTTGTCGACCTACGAGGTTTTGTAGTGAATTGATCCGAAGTTTCATGATCACTATCATAAGCTTCCACTTCAATTGGTGTAGGTGCCACAGGAACAACTTCCTGTGCCCTGCTACACACTAGTTGAAGTCATGGTTCAATAACCTCATCAAGTCTGCACCATCCTCCCACTCAATTCTTTCGAGAGAAACTTTTCCTCGAGAAAGGACCTGTTTCTAGAAACAATCACTTTGCTTCCGGATCTGAAATATGAGGTATACCCAACTATTTTTGGGTATTCTATGAAGATGCATTTATCCGCTTTGGGTTCGAGCTTATCAGCCTGAAACTTTTCCACATAAGCGTCGCAGCCCCAAACTTTTAAGAAACGACAGCTTAGGTTTCTCTAAACCATAGTTCATACGGTGTCGTCTCAACGGAATTGCGTGGTGCCCTTGTCTCTAATGCCTAACCCATAAACAATAGTGGTAATTCGATAAGAGACATCATGGTATGCACCATATCCAATAGGGTGCAGTTATGATGTTCGGACACACCATCACACTATGGTGTTCCAGGCGGTATTAATTGTGAAGCACTTTCCACAATGTCTTAATTGTGTGCCAAACTCGTAACTCAGATATTCATCTCTATGATCATATCATAGACGTTTTATCCTCTTGTCACGACGATCTTCAACTTCACTCTGAAATCACTTGAACCTTTCAATAATTCAGACTTGTGTTTCATCAAGTAAATACACTCAGCATCTACTCAAATCATCTGTGAAGTAAGAACATAACGATATCCACTGCATGCCTCAGCACTCATTGGACTGCACACATCAAAATGTATTACTTCCAACAAGTTGCTTTCTTGTTCCATCTTACTGAAAACGAGGCCTTTCAGTCATCTTGCCCATGTGGTATGATTTGCATGTCTCAAGTGATTCAAAATCAAGTGAGTCCAAACGATCCATCTGCATGGAGTTTCTTCATGCATATATACCAATAGACATGGTTCGCATGTCTCAATCTTTTCAAAAACGAGTGAGTCCAAAGATCCATCTACATGGAGCTTCTTCATGCGTTCTATACCAATATGACTCAAATGGAAGTGCCACAAGTATGTGGTACTATCATTACTATTTTATATCTTTTGGCACGAACATGTGTATCACTACGATCGAGATTCAATAAACCATTTATTTTAGGTGCAAGACCATTGAAGGTATTATTCAAATAAAAAGAGTAACCATTATTCTTCTTAAATGAACATCATAATCCAATCATGTCTATGCTCAACATAAACACCAAATAACAATTATTTAGGTTTAACACCAATCTCGATGGTAGAGGGAGCATGCGATGCTTGATCACATCAACCTTGGAAACACTTCCAACACATATCGTCATCTCACTTTTAGCTAGTCTCCGTTTATTCCACAGCTTTTATTTCGAGTTACTAACACTTAGCAACCGAACCGGTATCGAATACCCTGGTGCTACTAGGAGTACTAGTAAAGTACACATTAATATAATGTATATCCAATATACTTCTGTCGACCTTACCAGCCTTCTCATCTACGAAGTATCTAGGGCAGTTCTGCTTCAGTGACCGTTCCCCTCATCTCAGAAGCACTTAGTCTCGGGTTTGGGTTCAACCTTGGATTTCTTCACTAGAGCTACAACTGATTTGCCGTTTCATGAAGTATCCCTTGTTGCCCGTGCCCTTCTTGAAACTAGTGGTTTTACTAACCATCAACAATTGATGCTCCTACTTGATTTCTACTTTCGCGGTGTCAAACATCGCGAGTTGCTCAAGGATCATCATGTCTATCCCTGATATGTTATAGTTTATCACGAAGCTCTAATAGCTTGGTGTCAGTGACTATGGAGAACCATCACTATCTCATCTGGAAGATTAACTCCCACTCGATTCAAGCGATTGTAGTACTCAGACAATCTGAGCACATGCTCAACGATTGAGCTTTTCTCCCTTAGTTTGCAGGCTTAAGAAACTTGTCAGAGGTCTCATACCTCTTGACGTGGGCACTAGTCTGAAATCCCAATTTTAGTCTTTGGAACATCTCATATGTTCTGCGACGTTTCAAAACCGTCTTTGGTGCCACAATTTTAAACCGTTAGCATCACACACTGAACTATCACGTAGTCATCAAAACGTGTATGTCAAATGTTTCGCAACATCTACAGACGGCGCTCGAGGTTCAGCACACCGAGCGGTGCATTAAGGACATAAGCCTTCTGTGCAGCAATGAGGACAATCCTCAGTTTACGGACCCAGTCCGCATAATTGCTACTATCAACTTTCAACTAAATTTTCTCTAGGAACATATCATAGTAGAACTAAAGCGTAAGCTACGACATAATTTGCAAAGACCTTTTGACTATGTTCATGATAATTAAGTTCATCTAATCAAATTATTTAATGAACTCCCACTCAGATAGACATCCCTCTAGTCATCTAAGTGATACATGATCCGAGTCAACTAGGCCGTGTCCGATCATCACGTGAGACGGACTAGTCATCATCGGTGAACATCTCCATGTTGATCGTATCTGCTATACGACTCATGTTCGACCTTTCGGTCTTCCGTGTTCCGAGGCCATGTCTGTACATGCTAGGCTCGTCAAGTCAACCTAAGTGTTTCGCATGTGTAAATCTGGCTTACACCTGTTGTATGCGAATGTTAGAATCTATCACACCCGATCATCACGTGGTGCTCCGAAACAACGATCCTTCGCAACGGTGCACAGTTAGGGGGAACACATTCTTGAAATTTTAGAGAGGGATCATCTTATTTATGCTACCGTCGTTCTAAGCAAATAAGATGTAAACATGACAAACATCACATGCAAATCATAAAGTGACATGATATGGCCAATATCATCTTGCGCCTTTTGATCTCCATCTTCGAGGCGCGGCATGATCACCTTCATCACCGGCATGACACCATGATCTCCATCATCGTGTCTTCATGAAGTTGTCTCGCCAACTATTACTTCTACTACTATGGCTAACGGTTAGCAATAAAGTAAAGTAATTTCATGGCGTTTTTCATTGACATGCAGGTCATATAATAAATTAAGACAACTCCTATGGCTCCTGCCGGTTGTCATACTCATCGACATGCAAGTCGTGATTCCTATTACAAGAACATGATCAATCTCATACATCACATATATATAATTCATCACATCCTTTTGGCCATATCACATCACATAGCATGCCCTGCAAAAACAAGTTAGACGTCCTCTAATTGTTGTTGCATGTTTTACGTGGCTGCTAAGGGTTTCTAGCAAGAATGTTTCTTACCTACGCAAAAGCCACAACGGTGATATGTCAATTTCTATTTACCCTTCATAAGGACCCTCTTCATCGAATCCGATCCGACTAAACTGGGAGAGACATACACCCGCTAGCCACCTTATGCATCAAGTGCATGTCAGTCGGTGGAACCTGTCTCACGTAAGTGTACGTGTAAGGTCGGTCCGGGCCGCTTCATCCCACAATGCCGCCGAATCAAGATAAGACTAGTAACGGTAAGCAAATTGAACAAATCATCGCCCACAACTACTTTGTGTTCTACTCGTGCATAGAATCTACGCATAAACCTGGCTCATGATGCCACTGTTGGGGAACGTAGCAATAATTCAAAATTTTCCTACGTGTCACCAAGATCAATCTAGGAGATGCTAGCAACGACAGAGAGGGAGTGCATCTTCATACCCTTGAAGATCGCTAAGCGGAAGCGTTACAAGAACGTGGTTGATGGAGTCGTACTCGCAGCGATTCAAATCACGGAAGATCCGATCTAACGCCGAACGGACGGCGCCTCCGCGTTCAACACACGTACAGCCTGGGGACGTCTCCTCCTTCTTGATCCAGCAAGGGGAGAGGAGAAGTTGAGGGAGAACTCCAGCAGCACGACGGCGTGGTGGCAATGGAGCTCGTGGTTCTCCAGCAGGGCTTCGCCAAGCACTATGGAGGAGGAGGAGGAGGTGTAGGAGGAGGGAGGGCTGCGCCAGGGAAGAGGTGCGGCTGCCCTCCCACCCCTCCACTATATATAGGGGCAAGGGAAGAGGGGGAGGCGCCCTAGGGTTTCCCCTAGGGGCGGCGGCCAAGCAGATTGGATCTCCCTAGGGAAAATCCTACGGAGACTTGCCCCCCAAGCCAAGCAGGTGGAGGCTTGCCTCCCAAGCCAGGTGGAGGCGCCCCACCTCCCCAAGTAACGTAGGAAAGGGTGTGGGGGGCGCACCACCCCTTAGTGGGCTGGTTTGCCCCTTCCCCTTTGGCCCATGAGGCCCTCCAACACTTGTCGGGGCTCCCGAAACACCTTTCGGTCATGCTGGCCATAGCCTGGTACCTCCGGACTCCAATACCCTTCGTCCAATATATCGATCTTCACCGCCAGACCATTCTGGAACTCCTCATGATGTCCGGGATCTCATCCGGGACTCCGAACAACCTTCGGTAACCACATACTATTTCCCATAACAACTCTAGCGTCACCGAACCTTAAGTGTGTAGACCCTACGGGTTCGGGAACCATGCAGACATGACCGAGACACCTCTCCGGCCAATAACCAATAGCGGGATCTGGATACCCATATTGGCTCCCACATGTTCCACGATGATCTCATCGGATGAACCACGATGTCGGGGATTCAATCAATCCCGTATTCAATTCCCTTTGTCAATCGGTATGTTACTTGCCCGAGATTCGATTGTCGGTATCCCAATACCTCGTTCAATCTCGTTACCGGCAAGTCTCTTTACTCGTTCCGTAACGCATGATTCCGTGGCTAACTCCTTAGTCACATTGAGCTCATTATGATGATGCATTACCGAGTGGGCCCAGAGATACCTCTCCGTCATACAGAGTGACAAATCCCAGTCTCGATTCGTGCCAACCCAACAGACACTTTCGGAGATACCTGTAGTGCACCTTTATAGCCACCCAGTTAAGTTGTGACGTTTGGTACACCCAAAGAATTCCTACGGTATCCGGGAGTTGCACAATCTCATGGTCTAAGGAAATGATACTTGACATTAGAAAAGCTCTAGCAAACGAACTACACGATCTTGTGCTATGCTTAGGATTGGGTCTTGTCCATCACATCATTCTCCTAATGATGTGATCCTGTTATCAATGACATCCAATGTCCATGGTCAGGAAACCATAACCATCTATTGATCAACGAGCTAGTCAACTAGAGGCTTACTAGGGACATGTTGTGGTCTATGTATTCACACATGTATTACGGTTTCCTATTAATACAATTATAGCATGAACAATATACAATTATCATGAACAAGGAAATACAATAATAACCATTTTATTATTGCCTCTAGGGCATATTTCCAACACCTACACATGGATTGAATTTATGGATGATTATACAAAAAATTTATGCCGGATTGAATTTTGCTTCTAGAAATCTTTTAGATTCGGCCGCGGGAGGTACTTTTATGGAAATCACTTTAGGATAAGCTACTAAACTCCTAGATAATATTATGGTTAATTATTCTCAATGGCACACCGGAAGATCTACTAGTAAAAAGGTTCATGCGATAGAAGAGATTAATGTTTTGAGTGGAAAGATGAATGAACTTATGAAGTTGTTTGCTAATAAGAGTGCTCCTATTGATCCTAATGATATGCCTTTGTCTACTTTTATTGAGAATAATAATGAATCTATGGATGTGAATTTTGTTGGTAGGAACAATTTTGGTAACAACGCTTATAGAGGAAACTTTAATCCTAGGCCGTATCCTAGTAATTCCTCTAATAATTATGGTAATTCCTACAACAACTCTTATGGAAATTTTAATAAGATGCCATCTGATTTTGAGACTAGTGTTAAAGAATTTATGATTTTCAAAAGAATTTCAATGCTTTGCTTGAAGAAAAATTGCCTAAGATTGATGAATTGGCTAGGAACGCGGATAGAATTTCTCTTGATGTTTATTCATTGAAACTTAGATCTATTCCTCCTAAGCATGATATCAATGATTCTCTCAAAGCCATGAGAATTTCCATTGATGAGTGCAAAGAAAGAACCGCTAGGATGCGTGCTAAGAAAGATTGCTTTGTAAAGGCGTGCTCTTCTAGTTTTCATGATAATAGGGATGAAGATCTAAAAGTTATTGATGTGTAACCTATTAAATCTTTGTTTTGCAATATGAATCTTGATAATGATGGGACTGGAAATGAGTCAACTTTAGTTAAAAGGCGTCCCAATGATTCGGAGTTTTTAGATCTTGATGCAAAAATTGGTAAAAGTGGGATTGAAGAGGTCAAAACTTTACATAGCAATGAACCCACTATTTTGGATTTCAAGGAATTTAATTGATAATTGTTCTTTAATAGATTGTATTTCCTTGTTGCAATCCGTGTTAAATTCTCCTCATGCTTATAGTCAAAATAAAGCTTTTACCAAGCATATCGTTGATGCTTTAATGCAATCTTATGAAAAAAACTTGAATTAGAAGTTTCTATCCCTAGAAAACTTTATGATGAGTGGGAACCTACTATTAAAATTAAAATTAAATATCATGAATGATATGCTTTGTGTGATTTTGGTGCTAGTGTTTCCACGATTCCAAAAACTTTGTGTGATGTGTTAGGTTTCCGTGAATTTGATGATTGTTCTTTAAACTTGCACCTTGCGGATTCCACCATTAAGAAACCTATGGGAAGAATTAATGATGTTATTATTGTTGCAAATAGGAATTATGTGCCTATAGATTTCATTGTTCTTGATATAGATTGCAATCCTACATGTCCTATTATTCTTGGTAGACCTTTCCTTAGAACGATCAGTGCAATTATTGATATGAAAGAAGGAAATATTAGATTCCAATTTCCGTTAAGGAAAGGCATGGAGCACTTTACTAGAAAGAAAATAAAATTACCTTATGAATCTATTATGAGAGCCACTTATGGATTGCATACCAAAGATGATAATACCTAGATCTATTCTTGCCTTTATGCCTAGCTAGGGGCGTTAAACGATAGCGCTTGTTGGGAGGCAACCCAATTTTATTTTTGTTTCTTGCTTTTTGGTTATGTTTAGTAATAAATAATTCATCTATCTTCTGTTTAGATGTGGTTTTAAGTTTTTATTAGTGTTTGTGCCAAGTAGAACCTTTGGGAAGACTTGGGTGAAGTCTTTTTGATCTTGCTATAAAAAAACAGAAACTTTAGCGCTCACGAGATTAGCTACGACTTTTTACTGGAGAGTGATATTTAGTTGATTATTTTTGCAGATGATTAATAGACAAATTCCTCACGTCCAGCAATTTATTTCAGAACTTTTGGAGTTACAGAAGTATACGTTTGATACAGATTACTACAGACTGTTCTGTTTTTGACAGATTCTGTTTTTGTGTGTTGTTTGCTTATTTTGATGAATCTATGGCTAGTATCGGAGGGTATGAACCATAGAGAAGTTGGAATACAGTAGGTTTAACACCAATATAAATAAAGAATGAGTTCATTACATAACCTTATGGTGGTGATTTGTTTTCTTATACTAACGGAGCTCATAAGATTTTCTGTTGAGTTTTGTGTTGTGAAGTTTTCAAGTTATGGGTAAAGATTTGATGGATTATGGAATAAGGAGTGGCAAAAGCCTAAGCTTGGGGATTCCCAAGGCACCCCAAGGTAAAATTCAAGGACAACCAAAAGCCTAAGCTTGGGGATGCCCCGGAAGGCATCCCCTCTTTCGTCTTCGTCTATCGGTAACTTTACTTGAGGCTATATTTTTATTCACCACATGATATGTGTTTTGCTTGGAGCGTCTTGTATGATTTGAGTCTTTGCTTTTTAGTTTACCACAGTCATCCTTGCTGTACACACCTTTTGGGAGAGACACACATGAATCGGAATTTATTAGAATACTATATGTGCTTCACTTATATCTTTTGTGCTAGATAATTTTGCTCTAGTGCTTCACTTATATCTTTTAGAGCACGGTGGTGGTTTTATTTTATAGAAATTATTGATCTCTCATGCTTCACTTATATTATTTTGAGAGTCTTTTAGAACAGCATGGTAGTTTGCTTTGGCTATAAAATTAGTCCTAATATGATGAACATTCAAGATGGGTATAATAAAAACTATCATATAAAGTGCATTGAATACTATGAGAAGTTTGATACTTGATAATTGTTTTGAGATATGAAGATGGTGATATTAGAGTCATGATAGTTGAGTAGTTGTGAATTTGAGAAATACTTGTTCTAAAGTTTGTGATTCCCGTAGCATGCACGTATGGTGAACCGTTATGTGATGAAGTCGGAGCATGATTTATTTATTGATTGTCTTCCTTATGAGTGGCGGTCGGGGACGAGCGATGGTCTTTTCCTACAAATCTATCCCCCTGGGAGCATGCGCGTAGTACTTCGTTTCGATAACTAATAGATTTTTGCAATAAGTATGTGAGTTCTTTATGACTAATGTTGAGTCCATGGATTATACGCACTCTCACCCTTCCACCATTGCTAGCCTCTCTAATACCGCACACCTTTCACCGTTATCATACACCCACCATATACCTTCCTCAAAACAGCCACCATACCTACCTATTATGGCATTTCCATAGCCATTCCGAGATATATTGTCATGCAACTTACCATCGTTCCGTTTATTATGACACGCTTCATCATTGTCATATTGCTTTGCATGATCATGTAGTTGACATCGTATTTGTGGCAAAGCCACCGTTCATAATTCTTTCATACATGTCACTCTTGATTCATTGCATATCCCGGTACACCGTCGGAGCCATTCACATACAGTCATATTTTGTTCTAAGTATCGAGTTGTAATCTTTGAGTTGTAAGTAAATAAAAGTGTGATGATCATCATTATTAGAGCACTGTCCCAAGTGAGGAAAGGATGATGGAGACTATGATTCTCCCACAAGTCGGGATGAGACTCCGGACGAAAAGAAAAAAAGAAGAAGAAAAAAGAGGCCATAAAAAAAAGAAAAAGGCCCAAATAAAAAAATGAGAGAAAAAGAGAGAAGGGACAATGTTACTATCCTTTTACCGCACTTGTGCTTCAAAGTAGCACCATGACCTTCATGATAGAGAGGCTCTTATGTTGTCACTTTCATATACTAGTGGGAATTTTACATTATAGAACTTGGCTTGTATATTCCAATGATGGGCTTCCTCAAAATGCCCTAGGTCTTCGTGAGCAAGCGAGTTGGATGCACACCCACTTAGTTTCTTTTGTTGAGCTTTCATACACTTATAGCTCTAGTGCATCCGTTGCATGGCAATCCCTACTCACTCACATTCATATCTATTGATGGGCATCTCCATAGCCCATTGATATGCCTAGTTGATGTGAGACTATCTTCTCCTTTTTTGTCTTCTCCACAACCACCATTCTATTCCACATATAGTGCTATGTCCATGGCTCACGCTCATGTATTGCGTGAAGATTGAAAAAGTTTGAGAACATCAAAAGTATGAAACAATTGCTTGGCTTGTCATCGGGGTTGTGCATGATTAAATACTTTGTGTGATGAAGATAGAGCATAGCCAGACTATATGATTTTGTAGGGATAACTTTCTTTGGCCATGTTATTTTGAGAAGACATGATTGCTTTGTTAGTATGCCTGAAGTATTATTATTTTCATGTCAATATTAAACTTTTGTCTTGAATCTTTCGGATCTGAACATTCATGCCACAATAAAGGAAATTACATTGAAAAATATGCTAGGTAGCATTCCACATCAAAAATTATGTTTTTATCATTTACCTACTCGAGGACGAGCAGGAATTAAGCTTGGGGATGCTTGATACGTCTCCAACGTATCTATAATTTTTTATTGTTACATGCTATTATATTATCTGTTTTGGATGTTTAATGGGCTTTATTATACACTTTTATATTATTTTTGGGACTAACCTATTAACCGAAGGCCCAGTGCAAATTGCTGTTTTTTTTGCCTATTTTAGTGTTTCGCAGGAAAGGAATATCAAACGGAGTCCAAACGGAATGAAACCTTCAGAAGAGTTATTTTTGGAACAAACGTGTCCAGAGGACTTGGCGTAGACGTCAAGAAAGAAGCAAGGAGGCCACGAGGCAGGGAGGTTCGCCTGCCCCCCCTGGGCGTGCCCCCACCCTCGTGGGCCCCTCGCAGCTCCACCGACCTACTTCTTCCTCCTATATATACCCATATACCCCGAAAACATCCGGGAGCACCACGAAACCCTATTTCCACCGCCGCAACCTTCTGTACCCGTGAGATCCCATCTTGGGGCCTTTTCCGGCTCCGGCGCTCCACCGGAGGGGGAATCAATCACGGAGGGCTTCTACATCAACACCATAGCCTCTCCGATGATGTGTGAGTAGTTTACCACAGACCTTCGGGTCCATAGTTATTAGCTAGATGGCTTCTTCTCTCTCTTTGGATCTCAATACAAAGTTCTCCTCGATCTTCTTGGAGATCTATTCGATGTAATTCTTTTTGCGGTGTGTTTGTCGAGATCCGATGAATTGTGGGTTTATGATCAAGATTATTTATGAACAATATTTGAATCTTCTCTGAATTCTTTTATGTATGATTGGTTATCTTTGCAAGTCTCTTCGAATTATTAGTTTAGTTTGGCCTACTAGATTGATCTTTCTTGCAATGGGAGAAGTGCTTAGCTTTGGGTTCAATCTTGCGGTGTCCTTTCCCAGTGACAGCAGGGGCAACAAGGCACGTATTGTATTGTTGCCATCGAGGATAAAAAGACGGGGTTTATATCATATTGCTTGAGTTTATACCTCTACATCATGTCATCTTGCCCAATGCGTTACTCCGTTCTTATGAACTTAATACTCTAGATGCATGCTGGATAGCGGTCGATGTGTGGAGTAATAGTAGTAGATGCAGAATCGTTTCGGTCTACTTGTCGCGGACGTGATGCCTATATACATGATCATGTCTAGACATTCTCATAATTATGCACTTTTCTATCAATTGCTCGACAGTAATTTGTTCACCCACCGTAATACTTATGCTATCTTGAGAGAAGCCACTAGTGAAACCTATGGCCCCCGGGTCTATTTTCCATCATATAGGTTTCCAATCTATTTTTACTTTGCAATCTTTACTTTCAGTTTATATCCTAAAAATACCAAAAATATTTATCTTATTATCTCTATCAGATTTCACTTTTGCAAGTGGTCGTGAAGGCATTGACAACCCTTTATCGCGTTGGTTGCAAGGTTCTTATTTTTTGTGCAGGTATAAGGCGACTTGTGTGTAACCTCCTACTGGATTGATACCTTGGTTCTCAAAAACTGAGGGAAATACTTACGCTACTTTGCTGCATCACCCTTTCCTCTTCAAGGGAAAAACCAACGCAAGCTCAAGAGGTAGCAATATGTAGTTGTGAGTTATGTATCCGTAAATTCCATCAAGGATGTATTTAATCATGGGCTAAAAATGGGAAATTATGTGCAATAACAATATAGGTACTATTTGTTAATATATTTTAAGTGAACTAGTAGGAGAGTGTCCTGTTGTATGTCTCTAAAAAGCTTATGTACATAAAAGACCACACAAAAGGGAAAAACAAAAGAATGAGAGAGAAAGAGTTGGTTGATTACAAATTATGGTCTAGTAGTACCCATCATGGGTTGTGCTCGTCTTTTATTTTCCATATGGATAACCGTGGCAAGTTCTGGATGTGGAATTTCCACATGTATTTGGAGGCCCAAGGACTATCCAAGGATCCCAAAATAGTACGAGATTCATGTGATTCTTGCCCTTACATTTTTTTCTTTAGAATCATGTGATTTGTAGCAATCAAATCTCTCCCTCTCATCCATAAATGCATGCATTTAACATTTTTATTCTCCAACTGAAAAATGGCCATATTTTTTTAACCAAATATCCAATTTGAGATATGTTTTCACCACCTTCTTTGTCTTGACGAGATTTTTCAAATCAAACTATTCTTGAATATGCTTTTGAAAATTAAAAAATGTCATGTTTTGAAATAGTAATGAAATATTGACGAAACTTTTTGAATAGTTTTTTATGCAAGTTTGATTTGGCTTTCAGTGACTTCAATGTGGTTTCATGGTTTTGTATAGTTTTGGTACGTGTTTAACTGGATTTTTGAATTTTTTTTTGTGTTTTGAAACTTGAATGAAATATTAATGAAACTTTTAGAAACCATTTTGTTGATACTTGTTTCATATGGCTTTCTGTGGTTTTTCTTTTGGTTCCATGGTTTCATATTGTTCTAGTACGTGCTTGGCTTTCATGGTGGTTCGAGTTCCACTAATATTTGTTTTACGAGTTCCACTAATATTTATGTATGTTTCATATGGCTTCCAATGAGTTTCACTATGGTTCTATTATCTCATACAGATATGTATGTAGTTTCATATTGGTTTGAGTTCCACTCACATTTATGCCAAAACTTTTAAAAGTGAATAAAAACCTTAACAAAACCTAAGTGAAACATGAATAAACAATGGGGTGTTGTGTAGAACGGAAAATGACTTGGCAGTTGAAATTGGACTAAGCTGAAGAGGCTTCGATGAAAAACTCTGCATGAATCTCAAAGAAATTAAGGGAATAGATAGTCTAGGACGTCAGCATACGGGGGACTTGTATTTTTGGGTAAGTTTTTTTAGCGCAGGCATTTTCAATCTTGAAATATTAGGTTTTTAATCATGGGGGACTTTGCATTTCTGAGGTTCCAAATGGCCCCAAACGACATGATGATTACATCCATCGAAAAATGGTTACTAAATTACTTCCACGAATTTGTCACTCTGTCAAATCATATGATACCACATTTCTTACAGGTGCTATAATTAAGTTGCCACCAATCTTGAGCCATAACCCATTCTCAAAAAAAGTCTATGTGAGTTACTTCACTTTGTTCATGGAATAAAGCACATCAATATTTGGGCACGAATAAATGCCACTTTAAAGTGGTTTATATGGTGAAAATGCCAATTGATCCATGCACCAGTGAGTCCAATTCTAAAAGGAAATCAAAACCATGTTTCGAATTATAAATGATTCTAAAAAATCTTTATGTGTATGCAATTCTGAGCTATGTATCCATAAATTTTATTATCGGAGTATTTTATTCGTGGACTATGAAAAAGGAGTATGTAGGTTTATAGTGATATAACATTTGCTATTTTAGATCCGGAAAATTTATTCTTATTACACAATCCACAACTCAAAATTTTTATTTTTATTTTTTTACATATGTTTTGGAATTTTCTAACCTTTACGCTTTCTTGATTCATGCCACATTTACATTTTAAAGATGTTATTAATTTGTTAGTAGTTCTATTTTGTTCACAATATGAGCTAAACTTGTGCTTAAACGACTAACGCTATTTTAATCCCTTTAATTTCTATTTAAGAAAAAAGACAAGAATAGTTGATATACCCATATGGGTATATTGTGCTTCTTTCCTCATAAGAAACTAGCTAGCATGTTCAAATTAGTATGGTCTCAAAACAGATTGTCAATTTTGCATAAGAAGGTTTGGAAGCTAAAAATCGCCCATAAGATTAAGGTATTTGTGTTCAATCTTTGCCAAGCGGTTGTCCTGAAGACAAATTGACAATACATAAATGAAGGGGAGAAAATGGTGTTGCATCTACAATCAGGATGAAAGCATACACCATTTTCCATCTCATGCTCCTTGCTTGATTTGGCAGGTTGTATTCATGGTTTTTACACTTTCACAACCTCATACATTTTAGTACGTGCGGAAAGTGGTTAATAGGGTTGAGTAGACCAATAAAGTAGTTTATTCCAGTAGGAGCAAGTGACATATACTGCTCTATTTGCAACTGCTAGAATAATATTGTATTTAACTAAAAGAAAGCTTCCAACTTTTTATGGGTCATCCATATTGCATCACATTTGATGTGGGCATCTGTGTCATACCTGAGGGTTCCAAAACAACTACATGCAAACTTGATCATGCCAACAAGAAGCATATTATTTGTGTTGGAAGAATTCCTATTCAGCTCGTTGCACCGGAAGAAGTCAAGCCAGCATTTAGAACTCAATGTGCTGAATGGGTTATGGGAGAAAATATACTAGTCAAGTTTCATTCGTTTTGGTAGGTGTGAACATAGCGTATCATGCTATGAGTCAAATATATGTTATTTTGGTCTAGTATAGTTACGTGGTTACCTAGGCTCCTAGGTGATTAAGGTGGTCAGATAATTAATTAGTTAAAGTGCTTGACTAGTTTGTATTGGAGATAGAGTCTGTATCAGATTTTGGTACTTGCCTTGGTTTGGTCAGATCTGTATCGCCTATAAAATAGGCCGGCTACAGCCAATATACCAGATTTGTTTTGACAAGAGTTCAATAAAAAATCAGAAAACGTCCCATGTCGGGGACATCAAATATTGTGTTTGTTTTTGCTGATCCGTGTTGGATTTTGTCGTTGCTACGCGTGGAGTTGATTTTGTCTGCTTGGTGCCAGTTTTGATATTACGGTCTTGCATCTTTGCTCGACCGGAATTTCTTGTTGCTTTTACTAGTACCGTGAAAGATCAGGCCGATGAACGACTCACCATCTAGTCGAGTCATCATCAAGTGGTATCAGAGCTGAGGTTGCTCACGATACAATTTGTTTCGCCTATAGAATTTATTGGTACTTATTCCAGAATTATCATATGAGGCACCAATATTATCTTGACACCGAGACAGAGAAAAATGAGAAAGATACATCACATTCACTTTCTTGATTTCAAATCTACACAAGGTTACGAGTGGGAGCAAATACTTGTGCAACGATGATGGATAGATGCTCCGAGATTAATTTAGTGAGTCAAACAATGGTTGATGGGCTGAAGCTGATGACTACTCCACATCAACAATCATATAAGTTATCACGGTGAGGGAAATTTGTTGCAATCAAAC
The DNA here is from genome assembly GCF_018294505.1 of Triticum aestivum. Lineage (NCBI taxonomy): Eukaryota > Viridiplantae > Streptophyta > Magnoliopsida > Poales > Poaceae > Triticum > Triticum aestivum. The sequence continues at coordinate 74,835,488 of NC_057805.1, forward strand.
ACCAAGTCGAGGTACGATTCAGTTTATGTGGCCTTACGGATTTGGTTGTATGTGATGTTCTCCCTGAGCACATGCACGTATGCTCCTTAGTGTTAGGCCAGCCATGGACACTAAAGAAACAATTGAAGATTGACAAATCTAGTGTTTTTTCTTGGAGAAAATTGAAGTTTATACATGATGGTCAGAGGCTTCCTTTTGAAGCATACACTTCCGACCAATATTTGGCGGACCGTCGAAAGCGAGATATTACTCAAGCTGCAGTAGAATTCAGAAAGAAGAAAGAACATATACTTGTTGAAAATAAAAAAGGCGGTTTAGTTGCTAAAATTGATGAAGAGAAAGTTGATGACAAATCTAGTGAGAAGTCTGAAGATCTTGAAAAAGAGGCCATGAGTTTTGAAGCCGTTGAATCATGTGCATCCATGATGGTGCAGCGAGTGCAAAAGGACCGTATTGAGGATAAGGGACAACTTTGGAATATTTTCCAGACTCAGTGCAAGATCAATAACACCAATTGCAAGCTAATCATCGATGGTGGAAGCTACACCAATGCAATGCAGTCAGTAAGGACATGGTGGATGCTTTAGCTTTGCCTACATGGAAGCACCCACAACCACAGTGCATCAAGTGGTTATATCAGTCAGGCCGACTGAAAGTTACTCACAAGGTGCATCTCAATTTTTCTGTTGGTGATTATATCGATACGGTTATCTGCGATGTGTTGCTGATGGATGCATGCCACTTGTTATTGGGGAGGCCATGGCAATATGATCATCGTGCCACACATGAGGGAAGGTCCAACACTTATTCTTTTTGGGATGCTGGAAGGCGACATGTGTTGCAGCCCATGTTTGCTAATGCTATCAAGGAGGATGATATTCTTTCAGTAAAGAAGAAGCTCCCCAAAGCCACCATGCAACCAAGGATAGCTTCGTTCCAAGAAGGAGGGGATGATGTGGGCATCTATGGCATATCTGAGGGTTCCAAAACAACTACATGCAAACTTGATCATGCCAACAAGAAGCAGATTATTTGTGTTGGAAGAATTCCTATTCAGCTCGTTGCACTGGATGAAGTCGAGCCAACATTCAAAACTCCATGTGTTGCACGGGTTATGAGAGTATACAAGTCAAGTTTCATTCGTTTTGGTAGGTGCGAATATAGCGTATCATGTTATGAGTCAAATCTATGTTCTTTTGGTCTAGTATAGTTACGTGGTTACCTAGGCTCCTAGGTGATTAAGGTGGCCGGATAATTAATTAGTTAAAGTGCTTGATTAGTTTGAGTTGGAGAGAGTGTCCGTATCAGTTTTTGGTACTTGACTTGGTTTGGTCAGATCTGTATCGTCTATAAAACAGGCCGGCTACAGCCCATGTACCAGATTTGTTTTGACGAGAGTTCAATAAAAAATCAAAAACGTCTCATGTCAAGGGCATCAAATATCGTGTTTGTTTTTGCTGACCCGTGTTGGATTTTGTCGTTGCTACGCGTGGAGTTGATTCTGTCTGCTCGGCGCCAGTTTTGATATTACGGTCTTGCATCTTTGCTCGACCGAAATTTCTTGTTGCTGCTACTAGTACCGTGAAAGATCGGGCCGACAAACGACTTGTCATCTAGCCAAGTCATCATCAACATTGACTCATAATCGGCCCCTCCTGCATTGTGTTGAGGTGTGAGATTCTATCCTTGTTGGGTGTAACATTTGGTGATCGATGGTCGTAAGGGATATGCTAAACCAGTTTGGAAGGCATACTAGGAGGCGGAAATTGTTTTTGGCTCTGGGGCTCTATGAAGCCCAAATTTTAGAATTTCAAAAATCTTCTTTTTATTTTTCAAAAAATTGTGAACACACACACACACATAAGGATGTATACTACTTGTTTGTAAGTTTCATGGTGAAATTTTTTGACGCAAGCTACACAAAAAATGATGTATTTCTAGCATATGTACTATTCACTACAAATGTACATGATTTTTTGTGTGTACTCACATCAAACGTAGTTCATCACAAAATTTCACACACATGTAATATACACCTCTATGTGCGTGTGTATTTTTTCAGATTCTTTTGAAACTTAATTTCGAGCTCCACAGAGCACAGGAGCCAAAAATCTTTGCTCTACCAGTAGTATAGTAAGGCTATGCAATCTATGTGATGTCGTAGGCAGCCTCTTTTTGATGTGATTTTCTCATACTATTGTAAGAAATACAAATAAATTAATGTCCTTTTGTGCATCACTCAATATGGACGCCAATTGTGTACCTTAAAAAATGGTTTCTCAACCAAGAAGTTATAACTTACTAGATGATACCCCGCGCGTTGCTACGGGAATTGGTTTTAATATATTTTTGATTTGATTGTGTAAAATATAATTATTTGAAATAATAACACGTGAACCAAAATTAAAAATACACATGAATTACTATATTTGATTATGATTAGTTGAAAATTATTATTGAATATAAGTAGAGGAATATAATGATAAACATTTTCCCATGTATGGTTGCACGTGGTGGTGGGTCTTTTCTCATGTATGGTTGCATGTTAAAGTGGGTCTTATTCCATCCACAATTGTATGATGATGTGGCATGCTTGCATATTGAGATAAATAAGTTAGTGGGATTGGATCTCCTAGGTATACAGGATAAGGGCCAGCATAGTTCTAAGAAAATAAATTATTACAGCCACCATTGTTAGGTGAGCTCTTTTTTTAGGTTTATCCTAAGCAAAAAAAAAAGTTTGCTTGAGCTTACAAACACAAATAGTATCACTTGATAAACTCCTATGAAAGGACATACCTCATGAGCCGTAGATATTGATATTTCCCTCGATAACCTCAGTCAAATTAAAAGGTTTGACTTAGAAGACAAACCAATGAGCCTTGCAACCTGACGGAGGAAGTATATAACTTCTTTTTTAACCATGGAACTCAATGTTCTTCCTCACTAGTTAATTTTAGAAGCATCGATTCTTTTTTCCGTTCATGATGCTGTATAGGTGTAACCGTGTATATGCTTGTGTTATTTAATCACTACTCCATGATGGTCCAGGTGAGTCACCTTAATTAGTAGAAGTGGTACCTGGTTACAGCGAGGTTTAAATTCTTTAGTTTGGGACCAGCTTGTTACAGCACTAGTACAATTTTGTCTTTTGGAACTTGTAAGATGTGACAGAAAGTACTGGATACATGCCAAAGAGTGTCCAGTGTTTTACACATTCATGATACAAACTCGGCTAACTGAGATTATAATAGTCATAATATGCAGTAAACTCCAGAGGTACTAGACGGAGCTGTCACATTTTTAATCATTAGCCTTGCTAGACTACCTGGATTAATGTTAATCAATTACCCAACACTGGGTGGCTGGTAGCATCCTTGGACCATGGCGACAGCTTTTTTCGAAAAGGGGCGCTTTATTACTTAAAAGGTTTAAAAGGTTTAAGCATTACACCCGGCCTCTGCATAACTAAAATGCACAAAGCCAATAAAGTCCTCATGACAAGCCAATATAAAAGAAGAAAGCGAAATACAAAGATGAAATCTGTATGACGCCTAAAGCATAGGTGGCCCAATCCTAAGATCATGCCGCCACCCATGTTGGGTAAAAGTATCCCTCGCCGCAGCCTCCAATCGTGTACACACCTCCGTAAACAGGTCTCGATTCTCCACTCGTTGTAGAGAGGACCATAAACGAAGCGTCCCGGTACATCTGTAGATAACCTGCGTAAGTGAAGTACTTTTATCGTTAAAAACCTTATCATTTCTATATAGCCAAAGCGACCAAATCACGGCAAGCGCTCCCACCCTGAGAAGAATTCTAAACCTGTGATCAATCCCATGTAACCAGTTGCCAAATATATTAGCAACACTACACGGAGGATACAGGCCAGAAGCTATCTGGATGACTGACCATATAGAACGAGCCAATTTACAATGGAAGAACAAATGTTTTATTGTCTCATCATGCGAACAAAATACACATTGCGTACTTCCATGCCAATTCCTCTTAATAAGGTTATCTTTAGTAAGAATGACTCCGCGACGAAGATACCATGCAAAGATTTTATTCTTAAGAGATATCTTCATCTTCCAGATCTTCTTATTATTATCAACTGGCACGTCTGACTGGATTAAAGCTCTATACATAAAATCCACTAAGAATTGTCCATTCCCATGTAGGTTCCAACGAAAGACATCAGATCCTTGTGACAACTGTACCATGGTTAACCGCTGGAGCAGTATGTTCCACGATTGGAGTCTAGGTCCAATTAAATCCCTTCTGAACGTCACATTTGGTGGAAATGATTCCAAAACCTTGGCAATAGTATCACCCTTGTGACGCACAACATTGTATAGAGCTGGATATTGTTCCCGGAGAGTAGCATTACCTAACCACTTATCCTCCCAGAATCTAATTTCCGAGCCGTCCTTAATTGAGAAGGAACCATAGCGGAAGAAATATTTCTTCGTTGCCATTAGTCCGGCCCAAAAATGAGAGTCCCCAGGCTTCCAGTATACTTGGGATACCGCCTTAGAACCCACATATTTTCTCCTTAGGAGGGTTTGCTACGCCATCTTCCGTCAACAACTTAAACAACCATTTGCCAAGGAGGGCCCTATTCTTAACCTCAAGGTCATGAATGCCCAAACCACCTTGGTCCTTGGGACGGCAAACCACACTCCATTTAGCCAGTCGATATTTCTTTCTCTCGCTATCTCCTTGCCAAAAGAATCTCGATCGGAAGTAATCCAATCTATGTAATACTCCTTTCGGCAATTGGAAGAAGGAAATCATATATAGTACCATGTTACTTAGTACTGAATTTATGAGGACCAACCTTCCTCCCAGAGATAGCAATTTACCTCTCCAACTGCTAAGTCTTTTTTGTAGTCTCTCCTCGACGTGTTTCCATTCAGCATTTGTGAGTCTCCGATAATGTATCGGTATCCCCAAATAAGTGATCGGAAACTGGCCCAATCCGCATCCGAACAAGTCAGCATACAGATGGGCCTCGTCTTGAGCCTCGCCAAAACAAAACAGTTCACTTTTATGGAAATTGATCTTAAGCCACGAGAGTTGCTCGAATGCTGATAAAATTAATTTCAGATTTCTTGCTTTCTTGAGATCATGATCCATAAAGAGAATCGTATCGTCGGCGTATTGGAGGATAGAGAGGCCACCATCCACTAGATGACTCACTACCCCATCAATTTGGCCATCAACCTTGGCACGCTCAATCATGACCGCTAACATATCAGCCACTATATTGAATAGCATGGGTGATACTGGGTCACCTTGTCGCAATCCTTTCTTCGTTTGGAAATAGTTGCCAATGTCATCATTGACTTTAATGGCAACACTACCTCCAGACACGAAACCATGGCGACAGCTAACACTATGTTGTTGGTGTTGACCTGCTTTGCCTGCCCAACCGTGGCTTCAAGAGACTTGAGACTTGAAAACATGCATGAGACCGAATCGATCCATGCTTTAGTAACTAATTGCTGAATAGCTACACAATGTGCTTTCTAACTACATATAGACCAATATGCTAATATCCCATGGGGATATCTTGTTCCATCTCCACTCAATGATATCTTCTACTATTCGTTGAGAGTAAGATCATTTTGTCATCACCCCTTGAGGTTAACATTTCATTTATGCGCGTACTAGCTGGCGTCCCCCTCCCTCAGCGGACTTTTACTTTTTTATCTCATTAATTACTGGTCTGATTAACTCTTACCTTCTTACCTCACATGTAAAAAGAAAGGGTGGGAGGAAGCATGTTAAAATTTGTCTATAGCTATACTTACTATAATTTTGATGATGACCATTAGCGTGGTGCGCTCTTAGGACATGCCCTCCCCCGCTCCGGTGGTGTCGGTGGCCGGTGGAGGAGGGACTCCGGTGCCGGGGCTGCCGAGCGGCGGTTCGGGGGGGGGGGGGAGGGTCGAACCCGACCTGTGCTGGCTGGTCCGCCGGTGCGGGTGGGTGCGATGAGCGTGCTTGGGGTGGCCGGTTCTGGCTTCTTGGGGTGGCAGCCGAGGAGGCCGACGGGAAGGAATCTGATGGAGAGGGTGTACTTCAGGGCGGCGTCTCCAGCCCAGGGAGAGGGGCGGGCGCTGATGATGGGTTGGCGGTGCCCAGGGTCTCGGAGATGGGGACGACCATGGAGGCCGGTGGTGGATCTCAGCGGGCGAGGGTGACGGGACGTGCGGGGGTGGGGAGACGCATGGAGGGACGAAGGGTGGAGGCAGAGGAGGCAGAGGGGGCGAGCAAGAACCAGGGGTGGATGCCGGTGCGACGGAGGAAGAGCTGCACATCCAGCTGGCTCCGGGCAAGGGCGGCGCAGGGGGGATCGGGAGGCAGGATGGCTCCGGGGTCAAATCCATGTCGGTCTGGGGAGCTGTGTGCTTCCGGGGAGGCGGGACGGCCGCGTGGGTCAGAGGCCGCCAGGAAGGTGCAGGGGATCGACGGGGGGTCCCCAGCCGGTGGGTGGCGCGGCCCCGGCGCCGCCGGTGCTCTCCATCGCGGAGTTTCCGCCGTTGGGCCGGTTTGGTGGGCTTGTGGAGGAGGGTGCGATGGGCCGTGAGGAGGTGGGCCATAGGGGTGGGCCAGCGGGGAGGCCTGGCCCTACATTCGGCTTCAGCTTCGCGGAGTTGGTGGCCCGGCCCCCTTCCCCACCCGCTCCTGGGCATGTTGGCTGCGTCGACCCAGTTCTGGGGCCCAGGCGGGGCGCGCTGCATATAAAGCGCTGGTGGTGGCTGCCTAGGGCGGAAACGGATTCCTCCTTAGGGTTTCCAGCCGCACCAAGAGATATCAGGAGGTGGGGGCGCACGACGAGGTTCATTTCTGCGGTGGTGGTGCCTTGTCTCGTGGAGAAGGCGGTGAGGATGGAGAAAGAAAGGAGGCTGCAGAGCCATGGCCGGAACAAGCGGCCGCGCGAGGAGCTCCAGGTCTCGGAGGAGATCGGGCGGGAAAGGGATCTCCGGACCCAGCTGTTGACTCGCAGGGAGACGCAGTCGGTGGCTGGCCGGGGTTTGGGCGAGGCCCGTGCCTCGCGGTCACGCTCTCCTTGGCGCTCGACGTCTCGGGGGAGGGAGTCATCCAGGGAGGTTTCGCCGCCTCTCCCTCCACCCCCGCCGGGCCTTCCCCCATCCAGGGCCAGCAGAGGATGCAGAACCGGCCTGGTGCGGGGGCGTCGCGCCAGTGGGGTGCTGAGGGGGACCAGCGCGGTTGGGATGGGGAGAATGGATCTGAGAGACATGCCAGGCGGGCGCCGGTTGGGGGCCGCGGGGGATCGGGTAGTGACTTGTCGGACGTTCTCTGCTTCAAATGCGGGAGGAAGGGCCATTACCAAATCGGATGTCAATTCGACCCGCTGTGTTTTGTGTGCAAGCAAGAGGGGCATACATCAGGGCAGTGTCCTTCTCGGTAGGCCAAGCCAGAGTTGGTCATGTATGGGTTCGGCGTCAATGGCCAGGGTTTTTATGCGTGAGGGAGGAGTTGAGGAGGAGGTGCATATTCCTGCCAATGTTGCATCTTTAGTCATTACCGAAGGGGAGGCAACAGAGGAGTCCTTGAGAGCGGACTTGAATGACATGTGGGACTCGGGGTGGGACTGGCAGGTCACGGAGGTGCGCAAGAACTTTTTTCGGTAGTGTATCCGTCCAGGGATGTGCTGCACATGGCCAAGAAAAGCGGCACGCTCAATTTACCCATCAGCGAGCACAAGGCCGAGGTTGGTGAGCCCTTCAGCGAGCCCCATGCCGTTTCCCAGCTACAGGAGGGATGGGTGCGTGTGTACGGGGTCCCCGATAAGCTGCGCCAAGCTCCTCTGATCAAGGAATTCCTCCGGGTGGTCGGCAAGGTGGTGACTATCGACGAGCTGTCACTTGTGAGACCCGACATGGGGGGCATCCGTGGAGCCCCGGTTCAGGCCAAGATTTGGTGCAGGGACCCGGCCTTGATCAAGGGCACATACGAAGTTTTCAGGGCTCACAATGGATTTCTGATGCGTGTGGAGCTCGAGACTGGGGGCCCCCTTGCTCCGCCGGCTCCACCTCAATCTCCTCCGCTGGTCCCTCCGTCGAATGAGGACCAGGATGGTGGGGAGTAATCGGCGCCTAGTCTCACGGTTGCGGATTGGGATGCGGCCGGCGCCAAGGCCAAATCTTCAGCAACGGCAACTGCAACCAGCAAGCCGGCTGCCGGTGCATTAGGAGGGTCGGGCCGCCAGGTTACCTTGCCTGCTGAGGATCAGGAGGGGGATGGGCGACCCCCTGTGCAGGAGCTGCCAGTGGGCGTCCAACTGCCACCGGTGGACACGCCGCGTATGCTAAGGAGGGAGGTGGGCTCGGTGCCACTGGAAGTCGATCAGTATGGGTCGAACCTATATGGCGCGGGACAGCTAGCAGGCAAAGGTGGGCTGCTGGCGGCCGGCTCGGGCATTACCATGGTTGCGTCACCCATCCCAAGTGCTACGTCGACTCCTAGCTCCAAGACCCCATGTTCCTCTCCCGCGCTACACTCCGCGGCGTCTATCGCGATCAACATCGGGAAGGTGGCACAACCCAAGACGGCGAACATTGCCCCGACACAGCTCCTGGATCGCTTCGAGGGTGAAGATTTCCTGGACAACTTGATGATGGTTGAGGACAACATGGCTGCCTTTGAGGCGGTCAGAAATGAAGATGAGCAGCATGAGGAGGTTTCTCCAAGGAGGAAGAAGGGCGTCTCTACATCTCCGGTTCGCGCTGCATGATCTAGTGCCCGGGTCGCAAGCACCAAGGCGTCCAAGATGATGGACAAGGCGATGAAACTCAAGGCTGGCATGTTTCTCCCAGGTATAACATCCAAGCCCACTACATGATCTATGTCCTCTTTTAAGGTTCTTGCGTTGACCTCTAATGCACACTTGTTGAGAGTGGCCAAGGATAGCAATGTGGTATTGGGATCGGAGGAGCGATCCCCTCTAGAGGTGCTAGATTCTTTCAGGCCTAAGGAGGCAGCCCAGGCGAGCATTGCTGAGGCCATTGCTCGGAGGGATATGGCGCGTGTGGTGGTGGCTGAAGCAGAGGCTGAGGCCCAGGGAACCGAGGTGGTTGGTAATGCCAGGGAGGAGGCATTACCACCGACCAGGGCGTCTGATGGCCGGGGCCGAGGGCGTGGGCGGGCTACCAGCCGAGGGCGAGGCCGGGGCCGAGGCAGGAGTGCTCCGGTGGGTGCTCCGGATGATCTTGAAGGGGCGGGACCCGTTCCCCCATAGTGGCTCAATGAAGGGCATAATATGGAACCTGCGAGGTTTCGGGCGGAGGGATCGCCGGCGGCAGCTTATTGAATATATCAGAGAGCAACGGCTAGACTTTGTGGGGTTACAGGAAACAATGCGACACTCCTTTTCGACATGGGAGGTCGATTCGCTGGGGGGGGGGGGCATGGCATTCCAATGGGAATGGGTGCCGGCAGTAGGACGATCGGGGGGAATATTGTTGGGTCTAATAAAGACACCTTCGACCAAATTTCATTCTTGAGGGGAGAATTCATTTTGGGGGCCGAGATGGTGCAGAAAAATAACCATTTCAAATGGGAGTTGCTTGTCGTCTATGGTCCCGCTGACCATGCTAGATCACTAGACTTTCCGAGGGAGCTATATAGCAAAATTATGTCTTCGCCAAATCCTATGGTTATTGGGGGGGGGATTTCAATCTTATTAGATCATCCGAAGATAAGAGTAATCATGGGATTAACAACCCTAGGCTTGGTCGAAAACTTCAATGATTGGGTGGCGGACCTCCAATTGCTCGAGCTTCAACGTGGGGGAGCTTGTTTCACGTGGACGAATAACCAGGACAACCCTGTGCGGTGTGTCTTATACCGGGTTTTTGTCTCCACGGAGTGGGAAGCCAAGTTTCCCGCGTGCTCGCTCATTGCCGAGACGCGTCTTGGATCGAACCACTGCCATCTCAGCTTGCAATTTGGGGAAGATATACGTCGACCACCAAGGAGGTTCTTCTTTGAACGGCAGTGGTTATTGCAACCGGGGTTTGTTGAGAGGATGGTGTCAATTTGGGAGGCAGCAAGGGCAAATCGCCCACATAGATATGGCCCTCTCTGTGACACTTTGGACGAAAGGCAGCATTGCATTCGGCGATCGCGTCATCACCTGAGAGGATGGGGGCGAATGTGGGCGGTCAAACACGGGCGCGAAATGAGGCGTTGATCGCCGAAATAAAAACCCTAGATACCAAAGCAGACTCAGTAGGCTTATCTCAGGAGGAGTGGGCACGTAGATATGCGGCAGAGGATGAGATGGTCTTTGTTCTAACATGCGAAGACATCTATTGGCAGCAGAGAGGGCAACAATGCTAGATCCTCAAAGGTGATGCGAGCACGGAATTCTTCCACACCATCGCAAACGGCCGCAGAAGGAGATGCACATTAAGTACTCTAAGAGAGGGGGAGAACACCGTTTCAGAATTGAGAGAGCTGCGAGGGCATATAGATGGCTTCTATAGAGCGTTTTTAGTGTCGACAGTCGGTGGAGCGACATCCCTCGGTCCATAGTTCTGGGAGGGTAACCGTATAGTATCAGAAACGGACAACTTGGCACTCATCCAACCTTTCACCTTCGAGGAGATCACGAATAACCTTAAAGCAATGAGAGGGAGCACGACCCCCGGCCCAGATGGATTTCTGGTGTCATTCTACAAGAAGTTTTGGAATCTAGTGGGGCCGCAATTTGCCAACCTGGTCCAGGAGTTCATGCTTGGTAAAATCGATGTGAAACGGCTAAATTATGGAGTTTTGGCTCTCCTCCCAAAGGTCCCGGGCACCGACAACATTCAACAATTTCACCCCATTACACTCATTAATGTGAGCTTTAGGCTCTTTGCGAAGGGGTTTGCAATGCGCCCGGCCCCGGTTGCGAATAAAGTGGTGGACCCATGTCAAACGACATTCATACGAGGCCATAGTATACTGGATGGGGTGGCAGTCTTACATGAAGTACTGCATGAGGTTCATCAAACAAAGGAGGAGGTGTTCATACTTAAAAATCGATTTCAAGAAAGCATACGATAGGGTGAGGTGGGATTTCCTAGATGAGGTGTTGAAGGCTAAAGGCTTTGATCCATTGTGGATAAGCTGGATGCGACAATTGGTGAGAGGGGGACAAACAGCCGTTAATATAAATGGCCACATCGGTCCATACTTTAGGAACAAGCGAGGGGTTAGACAAGGAGATCCTATATCGCTAGTCATCTTCAATATTATCGCCGATGCTCTGGCCGGTATGCTGGACCATGACAAGGGGGCTGGTCACATCTCTGGGGTTGCGTCATCCATAATTCCAGGGGGGATTACCCACCTATAATACGCTGACGATACCCTGATATTTGTCAAAAACTCTGAGCAAGAGATTGTTAACCTTAAATTTTTGCTTATGTGCTTCGAGGAGATGCGAGGGCTTAAAATTAACTTTGAAAAGAGTGAGGCCTTTGTCACGGGTGGTGACTTGGAATCGCAACTGCGGGCTGCCCACATGATGAACTGCGAACTAGGGTCTATCCCAATGAAATATTTGGGAATGCCAATATCTGATAGGGCGATGTCCATGGTGGAGTTTCAGCCAATGGTGGACAAGGCTGCAAATAGAGTGGAACCGTGGCAGGGGAAGTTGCTTGCATCAGGAGGGAGACTGGTGCTAGTCAATGATTGCCTCACAAACACCCCTATGTTTATCATGGGTTTCTACTTGCTGAGGGATGGAATTCATGAGAAGTTGAATAAGATTCGATATCGATTCTTCTGGGCAAAGGAGAACGACAAACAAAAATATCATATGGTCAGTTGGGACAATATTTGTCAGCCCAAGGAAGTCGGTGGCTTGGGGGTTATTAACACCAAGATCATGAATTGGTGCCTAATGGCCAAATGGGCTTGGAAGCTAATGTCTGGGCAGAGAGGGTTATGGTTGGCAATTTTCTGCACCAAATACCTGCAACCAGGGCGAGTCGAATTCCGATCTAATATCAAGCTATCTCAATTCGCGAGGGATATAAAGAAGGTCCAGCCACTACTTCGTCTTGGAACAAAATTTGAAGTCCATAATGGCGAAATGGTGTGTTTCTAGAAGGACCTATGGTGGGGGAATCAAACCTTCATGACGGTTTTTCCTCTCCTATTTGCTATCTCGGGTAAGCCAGAGGCAAAGGTGGCCGAAGTGTGGCGACAAGGGAGATGGGAGCCACGGTTTCGTCAGGCTCTGGGACCTCTTGAGGTGGAGGAGTGGGATCGGTAATGCAATACCCTACACGAGGCCCAAATCTCACCGGGCCAAGACAGGGTGACATGGCGGTTGGAGCCTTCAGGAAGCTTCTCTACGGGGTCCTTATACAAGGAAATTGTCAAGAATGTGACACCATGTAACTTATCCGGGATATGGAAAGCAAGGCTCCCGGCAAAAATAAAAAAATTATGGCAGGCGATGCATAACCGGATCACTAGTGGGGATCAAGTCCAAAAACGAAGAGGACCGGGTGACGGGAGATGTATATGGTGTGGAGAGGGCGAGGGCCATGACCACATTCTTTTCATATGTGTGATGGCTAGATTCGTTTGGAGTGCGGTCCGGGAAGCCATGGGATGTTCTAGGAATCCGGGTGGCTTCGCGGTTTTCTTTCGCCTAGCAAGTTCTACCATGGGGAGGGATAATAGGATGGCCTGGACGGGATTTGGGGCCATTGCTTGGGCTCTGTGGACGACTAGGAACAAAGCTAGCGAGGCACGTATTGTATTGTTGCCATCAAGGGTAAAAAGATGGGGTTTTCATCATACTGCTTGAGTTTATCCCTCTACATCATGTCATCTTACTTAAAGTGTTACTCTATTCTTGAACTTAATACTCTAGATGCAGGCAGGAGTCGGTCGATGTGTGGAGTAATAGTAGTAGATGCAGAATCGTCTCGGTCTACTTGACACGGAAGTGATGCCTATATTCATAATCATTGCCTTGGATATCGTCATAACTTTGCTCTTTTCTATCAATTGCTCGACAGTAATTTGTTCACCCACCGTATTATTTTCTTTCAAGAGAGAAGCCTCTAGTGAAACCTATGGCCCCCGAGACTTTTTTCTACCATATATTTTCAGATCTATAAACCAAAAAACCCAAAAATACCTCACTGAGTTTTATTTACTTTTATGTTTTAGAAATCTTTTATATCTATCTCTATCAGATCTCACCTTTGCAAGTGACCGTGAAGGGATTGACAAGCCCTTTATCGCGTTGGGTGCAAGTGTTTGATTGTTTGTGCGGGTGCATAGATTGGAGACTTGCTTGTATCTCCTACTGGATTAATACCTTGGTTCTTAACTAAGGGAAATACTTAACTCTACTTTCCTGCATCACTCTTTCCCCTTCAAGGGAAAAAACAAATGCAAGCTCAAGAAGTAGCAGGAAGAATTTCTGGCGCCATTGCTGGGGAGATCTACATCAAGCCTACCAGGTACCCATCATAAACTCTCATCTCTTGCATTACATTATCTGCCATTTGCCTCTCGTTTTCCTCTCCCCCACTTCTAAAACATTTTCAGAAAAACGCAAAAATATTTGCCTTTTATTCGCCTTCTTTCCGTTTGCCTTTATGTCTTACTTGGTTTGTTTGCTCGTTTACTTGGCATAATTGTGTTTATTCAAATTCAGGAGCAAAGAGATTTATGGATCCTCATCCAGTTGCTAATATTTTCAAAAGATCCAATTATGATGAACCAATTGCTAGTGAATTGAGTGCACTAGATTATCTTTATGAGGTTTTGCTTGAAATTCGTGAATTTGAAAATTGTGATGAAGTGTTGGAAGAAGAAAGTTATAAAGTGATTCACGATAGTGCCTTGAGTGAAAAGCATGATTGCAATGATGTTATTATAAATTCCATAATGTCAATTGTGTTAATGATATGCAAAACCCTAAGCTTGGGGATGCTAATTTTGCTATGTCTACTACTTGTTGCAATGATCATCATAAAATTTATTTAAGCCCCATGATGAATATGAGATTGACAATAATGTTTGCAATAATATTGAAAGTGGGTTTGGAAGAGTGTCAACTTTAGATCCCACATATTTTGTTAAATTTCAATCTTATGAATTTTTTGATAAAAGTGGGTTTGGAAAGGTCATGACTTTATTTGATGATAACCCCGCTATTTTGGAAGAGTGTCAACTTTGCATGCATGTGGAACAATTAGAGAATATGTTATGTGATAGCTATATTGTTGAATTTGAACCCACATGCAATTATTATGAGAGAGGAAAATATGGTTGTAAAAATCTTCATGTTACTAAATTACCTCTCTTGATGCTTAAGTTGTCAAAGTTTTATTTTTCTTCCTTGCATATGCTAGTTTTTGCTTACCTTGATAATTTGTTTGCTTATAAAATGCCTATGCATAGGAAGTATGTTAGACTTAGATGTGTTTGTCACGTGTTTTATGATGCTCTCTTTGTGCTTCAATTCTTCTCTTTTATGTGAGCATCATTGAAATTGTCAATGCGTAGCTAAAAGGCTTTAAAGAAAAGCGCTTGTTGGGAGACAACCCAATATTTTTCTTTCCTATTTTTGAATAAATTTATCATCTAGCCTCTAGTTAGATGTGTTTTCATGTTTTAATTAGTGTTTGAGCCAAGTAAGACCTTTGGGATGGCTTACGGTGATAGTTGATTTGATCTTGCTGAAAAACAGAAACTTTTGCGCCCAGTAAAACAATTTTTGAAAATCACAGATGCGTGATTTTGATCTGAATTTTTTACACAAGATTTATATACAAATTAGACAGGTTGTCCTGATTTTTTAGAATTTTTGGAGTTACATAAGTATACGAAGTTTCCTGATTACTACAGACTGTTCTGTTTTTAACAGATTCTGTTTTCTATGTGTTGTTTGCTTATTTTGATGAATCTATGGGTAGTATCGGGGGTATGAACCATGTAGAAGTTGGGATATAGTAGATATTATACTAATATAAATAAAGAATGAGTTCACAACAGTACCAAAAAGTGGTGATTTATTTTCTTATACTAACGGATCTCATGAGTTTTCTGTTGAGTTTTGTGTTGTGAAGTTTTCAAGTTTTGGGTAAAGATTTGATGGACTATGGAATAAGGAGTGGCAAGATCCTAAGCTTGGGGAAGACCAAGGCACCCCAAGGTAATATTCAAGGACAACCAAGCATCTAAGCCCAGATGGCATCCCCTCTTTCGTCTTCAATCCATCGGTAAATTTACTTGAGGCTATATTTTTATTCACCAAATGTATGTGTTTTGCTTGGAGCGTCTTGTATGATATGAGTCTTTGCTTTTTAGTTTGCCACAATCATCCTTGCTGTACACACCTTTTGAGAGGGACACACATCAATCGTGAATTTGTTAGAATACTCTATGTGCTTCACTTATATCTTTTTAGAGCATGGCGGTGGCTTTATTTTATAGAAATTGTTGAACTCTCATGCTTCACTTATATTATTTTAAGAGTCTCTAAACAGTATGGTAATTTTCTTAGGTTGTGAATTTAGTCCTGATATGATAGGCATCCAAGGGAGATATAATAAAAACTTTCATAAAGAGCATTGAATATATCAAAAGTTTGATTCCTTGCATTTGTTTTGATATATGAAGATGGTGATATTAGAGTCATGCTAGTAGTAAATCGTGAAGTCAAAGAAATAATTGCGTTAAGGTTTGTGATTCCTGTAGCATGCACGTATGGTCTTCGAGTTATGTGATGAAGTTGGAGCGCAATTTATTCTTGATTGCCTTCCTTTATGTGAAAGTCGGGAGCGCACGATGGTTAACTCCTACCAACCTGTCCCCTAGGAGCATGCGTAGTAGTACTTTGCTTCGAAGGCTAATAAATTTTTTGTAATAAGTATGTGAGTTCTTTATGACTAATGTTGAGTCCATGGATTATACGCATTCTCACCCTTCCACCTTTGCTAGCCACTCTAGTACCGCGCAACTTTCGCTGGTGCATTAAACCCACCTTATACCCTTCCTCAAAACAGCCACCATATATACCTACATATTATGGCATTTTCATAGCCATTCCGAGATATATTGCCATGTAACTCTACCGTTCCGTCATTATGAGTTTGAGTTTGAGTTTACCTTGAGTTGTAATTTTGAGTTGTAAGTAAATAAAAGTGTGATGATCATCATTATTAGAACATTGTCCCATGTGAGGTTATAAATAAAAGAGGCCAAAGTGCCCAAAATAAAAAAAAAGAGAAAAGAGTCTCCAAAAAAAGGAGTCTAACAAAAAATGAGAGAAAAAGAGAGAAGGGACAATGTTACTATCCTTTTCCACACTTGTGCTTCAAAGTAGCACCATGTTCTTCATGATAGAGAATCTCCTATTTTGTCACTTTCATATACTACTAGTGGGAATTTTTCGTTATAGAACTTGGCTTGTATATTCCAACGATGGGCTTCCTCAAATGCCCTAGGTCTTCATGAGCAAGCAAGTTGATGCACACCCACTAGTTTTGTTTTGAGCTTTCACACACTTATAGCTCTAGTGCATCCATTACATGGCAATCCCTACTCACTCACATTGGTATCAATTGATGGACATCTCCATAGTCTATTGATTTTCCTAGTTGATGTGAGACTTTCTCCCTTATTTTATCTACTACCACTTTCTATTCCACCCATATATAGTGCTATGTCCATGGCTCACACTCATGTATTGCGTGAAGAGTTGAAAAAGTTGAAGCGCGCTAAAAAGTATGAAACATTTGCTAGGCTGACACCGGGGTAGGCATGATTTATACTTTGTGCTGAGAAGAGGGAGCATAACAAGACTATATGATTTTGTAGGGATAACTTTCTGTAGCCATGTTATTTTTGAAGCTTAATGATTTTGCTTTCTAGTATGCTTGAAGTATTATTGTTTTTATGTCAATGAACTTTTGTTTTGAATCATACGGATCTGAATATTCATGCCAAATAAAAGAGATTACATTGCTAAATATGTTGGGTAGCATTCCACATTAAAAATTCTGTTTTTATCATTTACCTACTCGAGGATGAGCAGGAATTAAGCTTGGGGATGCTTGATACGTCTCCAACGTATCTATAATTTTTGATTGTTCCATGCTATTATATCATTTGTTTTGGATGTTTTATATGCATTAATATGCTATTTTATATTATTTTTGGGACTAACCTATTAACCTAGAGCCCAGTGCTAGTTTCCGTTTTTACTTGTTTTTGAGTTTTACAGAAAAGGAATATCAAACGGAGTCCAAACGGAATAAAACTTTACGATGGTTTTTCTTGGACCAGAAGACATCCAGAGGACTTGGAGACCAAGTCAGAAGATCCCCGAGGAGGCGACGGGCCACAGGGGCACGCCCTAGGGTGGGGGGCGCGCCCCCAGGGCTTGTGGGCCCCTCGGAGACCCTCTAACCTCCTACCTTGGCCTATAAATTCAGGAATATTCCCAAAACCCTAGAAGCGTCCACTAAAATACTTTTCCGCCGCCGCAGGTCTTTGACCTCGTGAGATCCCATCTTGAGGCCTTTTCCGGTACTCTGCCGGAGGGGGATTCAATCACGGAGGGCTTCTATATCAACTCTATTGCCCTTCCGATGAAGCATGAGTAGTTACCACAGACCTGCGGGTCTATAGCTAGTAGCTAGATGGCTTCTTCTCTCTCTTTGATCTTCAATACAATGTTCTCCTCGATGTTCTTGGAGTTCTATCCAATGTAATATTCTTTTGCGGTGTGTTTGTCGAGATCCGATGAATTGTGGATTTATGATCAGTTTATCTATGAATATTATTTGAATCTTCTCTGAATGTTATTTGAATCTATCAAAAACAGAACAGTCTGTAGTAATCTGAAAATTTACCATACTTCTATAACTCAAATTCTGAACAATTAGGACAACGTGGGAAATTTGTATATCAATCTGGTGTAAAAAATTCAGAGCAAAGGCACGTTTATGTGATTTTTTAAAATTCTGCTACTGGGCGCAAAAGTTTATGTTTTTCAACAAGATCAAATCAACTATCACTCAACATGATCCCAAAGGCTTTACTTGGGACAAACACTAATTAATACATAAAAACACAATCATAACAGTGGCTTAATTATGCAAACACTCAAGAATGGAAATAAAAGGGAAAAATAAATTTTATTCATTGGGTTGCCTCCCAACAAGCACTATCGTTTTATGCCCCTAGCTAGGCATAATACATAGATTCAAGTATTGTCATCTTTGGTTTCAACTCCTTGATCATGCAACTAGAATTCTTCAAGGATTTAGCATGCATATTTTCAATAACAATACTTCTAGGAATAAGATCGAAGAATTCATTCTTGCAAGTAGGGCTTTCTTCCGCTTCAACAAAATTGGGATGAATACTAATCATTTTAAGATCTTCCTTGTAGTTATTAGAAGTGGCACCCTTGTTCTTAGTGAGTTGTGTAGACTTGCAAATTTTTACGGGAGTTTTTTCAATAGTTTTGATAGAAGAAAAGGCCGAGCTTAAGTTACTAAAAGTTTCTTCCAACTTATCAATTCGAGAGGGACTTTCTCCTATTCTGTCGTTAACCATGGTTTCCTTTTCGCTTAGTAGTTTAAAATCATCTCCCGCTTTTGACCCAATTTTATTAGCAAGATTATGCATCCTTTTATCTAAATTTTCGATTTGTTCTTCAGTAATCATCTTCTTTTCATTAGCATCTAATGTTTGCATAACATGCTCAAGAGTTAAGTTTGTTTCATTAATAATAATAGGTGGTGCACCCACTAGGTCTCCCATAGAATTAAAAGCATCCAAAGATGGACATATCAAGAAATTTCAACCGGTAATCGTATCAAGAATGAATCTATACCAAGTGGTGATGCCCACATAAAAGCTGCGAAGAAGAGCAACTGTAGATTGTTTACGAGTAGATCTATTATGAGCATTGCAAATTCTGTACCAAGCATCTTTTAGATTCCCCCCTTTGTTTAAAATTAAGAACCTCATTCTTGGGGTTACACGTGATAGAGGAGAGGAACTAGTCATAACAACAAAGTAGTCAAGCAAGAGATCCATCGAGAAAAAGGGCGAACAAAAAAGAAGGCAAAGAAAAAGGCAAATATTTTTGTGCTTTTCGCAAAAAATGTTTTAGAAGTGGGGGAGATGAAAACGAGAGGCAAATGGCAAATAATGTAAATTGCAAGGAGAGGAGATTTATGATTAGGAACCCGATAGATGTTGATGATGTCTCCCCGGCAACGGCGCCAGAAATTCCTTTGACGTGGCATGAATCTGCGTTGGTATATCCCCAAAGAGGAAGGGATGATGCAGCACAGCTACAACAAGTATTTCCCTAAGTTATGAAACCAAGGTTATCAATCCAGTAGGAGAACCAAGAAACACTATGTAAACGGTACCAGCACACAAAGAACAAAGCCTTGCAACCCAACACGTAAGAGGGGTTATCAATCCCTCCTCGGTAAAAAGATAGATTATATTGTATAAGTTTGGATAATAGATTGCACAAGGACACAAAATAAAAGAGGCAATAAAAATTGCAGCAAGGTATTTTTGGTTTTTGGAATAATAGATCTGAAAACAATATGATAAAAGATAGACGTGGGGGCTGTAGATTTCACTAGTGGCTTCTCTCGAGAAAAAAGCATACTATGGGTAAACAAATTACTGTTGGGCAATTGATAGAAGATCAAATAATCATGACGATATCCAAGGCAATGACCATGTATATAGGCATCACGTCCAAAATTAGTAGACCGAAACGATTCTGCATCTACTACTATTACTCCACACATCGACCACTATCTAGCATGCATCTAGTGTATTAAGTTCATGGAAAAATGGAGTAATGCAATAAGAACGATGTCATGACTTTGACAAGATCTATTCATGTAGGAATAGACCCCATATTTTTATCCTTAATAGCAACGATACATGCGTGCCTCGCTACCCCTTTTGTCACTTGGTGAGGACACCGCAAGATCGAACCCATCACAAAGCACCTCTTGCCATTGCAAGAAAAAATCAATCTAGTTGGCCTAACTAAACCAAATATTCGGAGAAGAAATACGAGTCTATAACAATCATGCATATAAGAGATCAAAGAACTCAAATAATATTCATGGATAGAACTGATCATAAACTCAAACTTCATCGGATCCTAACAAACACACCGCAAAAAGTCATTACATCAAATAGATCTCTAAGAACATCGAGGAGAACATTGTATTGAGAATCAAGAAGAGAGAAGAAGCCATCTAGCTACTGCCTACGGACCTGTAGGTCTATGGTGAACTACTCACGCATCATCAGAGGATCACCAATGGGGATGATGAACCCCTCCGTGATCGTGTTCCCCTCCGGCGGAGTGCCGGAATAGGGCTCTAGATTGGATCTCGTGGTTCTAGAAATTGCGGCGCTGGAATTGTTTTGCGTCGACTACCCTAGGGTTTCTGGAATACCAGAGTATTTATAGAGCGAATAGGCGGTGGAGGAGACCTCCATGGGCCCCACCACCCATCAGGGCACACTAGGGGCCTCTGGTGCGCCCTGGTGGGTGGTGGGCCCCATGGGCCTCCCCCAGGTGCTTCCTTGGCTCCCAAGTTGTCTCTTGGTCCAAAAAAATTCCAAAAAGTTTCGTGGCATTTTGACTCCGTTTGGTACTGATATTCTGCGATGTAAAAAACAAGCAAAAAACAACAACTGGCACTGGGCACTATGTCAATAGGTTAGTCCCAAAAAATGATATAAAGTTGCTATAAATGATTGTAAAACATCCAATAATAATAATATAACAACATGGAACAATAAAAAATTATAGATACGTTGGAGACGTATCAATCATCTACTCAAAGAGGCCCTTGGAGATCCTTCACATAGATACCTTTGGTCCACCATCCTTCGATAGTCTTGGGGAGAGAAAATATTGCTTGGTGATTGTGGATGATTATTCAAGATACACTTGGGTATACTCCTTCAAGAGGAAGAGTGTGACCCAACAAACTGTCATCGACTTTGCAAACGAAGCTCAACGTCAACATGAGGCAAAGATATTGATGATCTGAAGTGACAACGGCACCAAGTTTAGGAACTACACCTTGGATGAGTTCCTTAGTTATGAGGGCATCAAGCATCAATACTCCGCACCATATACCCTTCAACAATATGGTGTTGCGGAGAGGAAGAACCGGACGTTGATGGATGCGGCAAGGACCATGATGGCGGAATTCAAATCTCCGTCAAACTTTTGGGCATAAGCCATCAACATCGCATGTCATGCATCTAATCGGCTCTACCTTCGCAAAGGCCTGAACAAGACTCCATATGAGATACTTACCGTCAACAAGCCCAACCTCAAGTACTTCCAGGTGTTCGCTTGTAAGTGTTTCATTCTCAAGAAAGGTGTTTGTTTGTCTAAATTTGAACCTAGAGCTCAAGAGGGCATATTTGTTGGTTATGTGCTACAAACTCTCATGCTTACCTTGTCCTTAGCAAGTCCAATGGACTCATTGAGGAGACGTGTAATGTGGAGTTTGATGAAAATAACGGCTCCCAAGTGGAGCAAAGTGGTCTTTGTGATGTAGGTGATGAAATTCCTCCCCAAGCCATAAGAAGAATGGTAGTTGGTCAAATCCTCCCCATTGAGGTACCCCTTGTGACCGAAGGAGAAGGACAATGTTCTACGCAAGTGGAACCATCACCAACGCAAGACCACACGCTTTCGAAGAACAAAGTGAAGACCCTCAACCAAGTGAACAAGTTCAAGGGCATGATCAACCTCATGATGATGGTGTTTCAGCAAGTGATGCCCAAGATCAAGTTCATGCCCCCGAGCAAGCTCAAGATCAAGAGCAAGCTCAAGACGGTGCTCAAGATGATCAAGATATATGATGACCCTCAAATGTCCTTGGAGGAGTTATTGGAGCGTCATGCCGCCAAGATTGCTTCCAAGCTCAAGCATCAAGAACATGTCATGGAGAATTTCCTTGGAAGCTTAAGAAAGGGGGTAACTACTCATAAACAATTAACAAAATTTTGTGAGTGTCACGCGTTTGTTTCTTGCATTGAACCCCAAAAGGTAAATGAGGTGCTCGAGGACTCGGATAGGCTTGAAGCCATGCATGATGAACTAAACAACTTCGAGCACAATAAGGTGTAGAAATTGGTGCCAAGGCTAAAGTAGAAGCATAATGTCATTGGAACGAAATGGATCTTCAAGAACAAGCAAGATGCAAACGGTGTCATCACTCGCAACAAGGCAAGATTGGTAGCACAAGGCTACTCCCAAGTCGACGGTATTGACTATGAAACCTTTGCTCCCATTGCTTGCCTTGAATCTATTCGCATGTTGCTTGCATATGCATCTCATCATGGTTTTAAGTTGCAACAAATGGATGTGAAGAGTGCATTTCTTAATGGTCCTCTTAATGAGTTGGTATATGTCAAGCAACCCCCGGGGTTCGAGAATCCCAAGTTCCCCAATCATGTATACAAGCTCGATAAGGCACTCTATGACCTTAAACAAGCCCCGCGTGTGTGGTATGAGCACCTTACCAAGTCGTTGCAAGATCGTGGGTTTGAAATTGGGCAAATTGATCCCACTCTTTTCACTAAGAGGGTTAAAGGGGACTTGTTCATATGCCAACTATATCTTGATGATATTTTTTTTGGTTTTTGTTGGGGATATTACCACTGGGCGTAAACTGGCCAGGAGAGGCCGGGTTAACTTCATAAGTAGTTCATCTGTATCTGAAAGCCCATGAAGACAGACGGTGACGCTTCATGAAGGCCCAGGGC
The DNA here is from genome assembly GCF_018294505.1 of Triticum aestivum. Lineage (NCBI taxonomy): Eukaryota > Viridiplantae > Streptophyta > Magnoliopsida > Poales > Poaceae > Triticum > Triticum aestivum. The sequence goes on from NC_057805.1 coordinate 74,858,336, forward strand.
CCAAAGCCGGTTTAAGGCATGTAGACACAAACCGGCATTGAGATGTAAACTTGTGTTGTAAGATATGCGTAGCAGAGACCGAGACGGACACGATTACGAGCCGGCCTCGGAGTCTGCAAACCGACGGGCGTCAACCCATGTATATAAGGGGACGACCCGGTGGCGGTTCAGGGACAACAGACAACAACTCGAGACCCAGGCAAAGCGTATTCGCTCCCTGGTCATCGAAACCCCATCAATTCCATCACAACTAGACGTAGGCTTTTACCTTCATCGAAGGGGCCGAACTAGTATCAAACTCTCTTGCGTCCCATGTCCGCTTTAACCCCTTTCAAGCTAACCCGTAGCGATGGCCCCACGACTAAGTCCTTTCTCTAGGACATCTGTCGTGACAAAACCACGACAGTTGGCGCCCACCGTGGGGCTATCGCACGATGGTTTCAAGTTCTTGGAGGGCAACTTCAAAGGACTCAAGGGTTATGCTGTCGGCCGGATGACCAAGAGTCGTCGTGGTAAGCTCTACATCGACGATGCAGGCTGGGGCCCCGAGGCCGGCTCAATCGAGTACGGGTACCGGGTCCCTTTGGTAGCATACATGTTTTCATTGGCAAGATCGGCGAACTGGGCCCTGAGCCGGACATCTGCACCGACCTCGTTGAAACGGCTCAGCGTGCGAGATCTGCCCGGGTCAAGCCTGTCATGAAGCGTGCCTTCATGGGAGTTATCCATGGAGGGGAATCTGAGGATAGATCGGAATCTGGTGGTGAGACCGTCGTTTATTCCGGCGACGAGTCATCGACTGGAGAGACCGAGTCGTTATATCAGTTACAAGATGGCCGGATTGGGGGCTGTTCCGATGGCGACAGTATTCTGGAACCCTCTGATCTGCCAAGCCGGGTGGCGATCTTCATGGCCGGCACGCAACCAGCGCTCCACTCTTCGACTGCAGCGGCGATGATTTTCGGATCAGCAGCGGCTGGGGCAGGAGGCCCTGTGCGACCGCCGGCTCAAGTTCTATCTGATTTGTTTGATATGTTGGCAACGCTGATGGCAGAGGTTAACCCGGCGGATTAGGATACACACAATGCGGAAATCGCGAAGGTGAAAGATCAGATCACCCAGGCAAAAGCCGACTTAGCAGCTGAGGATACCAGGATAGCCGCGGAGCGGGCCGCTTTGGATGCACAAGCTTACCGGATTATGCTGGATCAGAGTGCGTCGAACGAAGTCCTGAAGAGGAGGCACCGATCTCGCCTGCCGCTGGTTTATGACGCTAGAAATCTCTTTAACACCCCAGGAGCAGGAATCAGTAATCCGCCGGTGGTAAACCGGGCAGAGGCACCCGGAGCAGGGGCGCCGGTTCAGCCACGTTTGGTGGATCCGCCTCGTCAGAACAATGTTGTGGTACCTCATGTCCCCACACCACCGGGTCATTATTCTAACCCAATGGACAACATTGTCGCTGCCGCTTCACGGCTGGCGGCCATCCTGATCGAAGGCGATTCTCCAACAGCGGTCGAGACGCGTCGGGTTAAGGAGCTTCTTCAGACAGCCTTGATTCAACAGGAGGCTTATTCATATAGTTGCGATCGGGTTCATTCCACTCCCCGTCCAAGACGGAGTTACAGCAGGCGTATGGATGAACCGGCAGTATCAAGCAATGCGCGGAACCGTGATCCGCCCCGTGGCCATAACCCGGCGGGTGGTGCCGGTGATGCTCAGGATGTGGTGGACCGGGCTCGGGCACGCAGGGAGGCCGGATTAGCGGCGCAGCACGAGGCCTGTTAGCTTACTCCGGTTCATCCAACCACATCGGTGGAACCAGGAGTTACCTCTAGTTCCTTGGGAGTGCCATGTCTTGTCCCGGCGTTGCGCAATGTGCGCCTGCCCAAAGATTTCAAGGGCCCGCGCAAGGTGCCGAATTACACCGCCGATTTATCCCCTGAAACATGGGTCGAAAGCTATGAGATGGCCATGGAGATGCTGGACGTGGATGATGCGGCATGTGCGAAGTACTTCACCATGATGCTAGAAGGAACGACCCGCACTTGGCTAAAGAGCTTACCGGCTAATTCTATCAGGTCATGGGCCGAGTTGAGAGCCCGGTTTATTCAGAATTTCAAGGATACATGCAAGCAGCCCATGTCAATTGTGGACCTAGCTGCCTGTGTCCAGGAGGAAGGAGAGTCAACAACCCATTGGGTGCGCCGGGTTTCGGAGATTTTGCATTCATCAGACCGCATCAACGCTGACACCGCAGTTTTAACATTGGAAGGCAATTGCCGGTTTGAACCATTGAAGTTGAAGTTGGGACGGCTTAAACGTCATTGTAATGACATGGGAACCCTCATGGCTGCACTAGTGAAGTATGCCGACTCTGATAGTACCAAGGATCCCGAGTCTGACGATGATAAGACAGGGAAGGGAAAGAAGAGCGGCAACGCCAAGGGGCAGCACCACAACCCGGCGGGTCATGGAAACGGCGGCAAGCGTAAAGCGGACCACGGTTTAGACTTTGTGGCTAACACTAATACACATGACAAGGGCCAGCGGCGTAAGGGTAAACCGCCCCGGTGCAATGGAATGCCAAATCCTAACCCGGACCGTTTGTCGTATCTGTTAAACCAGCCCTGTCCAAAGCATGGGACGAAGGAGGAACCATCCACACACCTCTGGAAAGATTGTTACATCATGCAAGAGTTCAAAAATTCTGACTCTTTCCGGTATGATCATGGATCAGGAGGCGGTTCAGGCGGAGGAAATTCCGGTTCAGGATTCCATGGCAATCAGGGTGGACATAACAATCATAGTAATCAGGGTAATCAAAGTGGCTATAATCATCAGGGCAATCAGCAGCAGCAGTCAGGTTACCAGAGCAACCCAAAGCAGTTGAACAGCGGACAGTATCATGTCTTCACCACTAGCTTGGACAAGCGCGATCAGAAGCTTCATAAAAGGGTAGTGAATGCCGTTGAACCGGCCGTGCCCCGTTATTTGCGCTGGTCCGAGCAGCCGATTGTGTGGAGTAGAGAAGATCATCCACCCCGGGTTGACAATCCGGGTCATCTGGCTCTGGTGGTGGCACCTCAAGTGGGAGGCTATAAGTTCACTAAGGTACTCATGGATGGAGGGAGTAGCATCATATCCTTTATTATGAAACTTTCCGTCGCATGGGGTTAACAGATAAAAATCTTAAACCGTCCAATACGGTGTTCCATGGTGTGGTGCCTGGTAAGTCGGCATATCCTGTTGGTAAGATAGCTTTGGAGGTGGCTTTTGGAGATGAGCATGACTCAAGATCAGAAACCTTGACCTTTGAAGTGGTGAAAATCAGAAGCCCGTATCATGCCCTATTTGGACGGCCAGCTTATGCTAAGTTCATGGCACGGCCTTGTTATGTCTATCTACAGCTCAAGATGCCGGGTCACAAGGGAACTATAACCGTGCATGGGAGCCGCAAGATTGCTCTGGAGTGTGAAGAAGGTGATGCGGCTTATGCTGAGTCGGTTTGTGCAACAGAAGAGTTGAAGTTTTACAAGGACAATGTTGATCCGGCAGATATGACTTCGTTGAAGAAACCAACTACGGAGCATGATCCGGCCCTGAAGTTTAAATCGGCTGATGAGACTAAACTTGTTGACTTCGTACCTGGTGATTCGTCCAAGCAGTTTAGCATCAGCGCTAACTTGGATCCGAAATAGGAAAGCGCGCTCATCGAGTTCATCCGTGAGAATCGGGACATCTTTGCATGGAAGCCTTCTGACATGCCTGGTGTACCGAGAGAACTCGCTGAGCACACTCTCAATGTTGATCCTAAGTATAAACCGGTCAAGCAGTTTCTCCGCCGGTTCAATGAAGAAAGACGCAAAGCTATTGGGGAAGAAGTAGCCAGGCTCTTGGCGGCTGGATTTATCGTTGAAGTATTCCATCCTGAGTGGTTGGCTAATCCGGTGCTGGTCCTCAAGAAGAATGGCACTTGGCGTATGTGTGTGGACTACACAGATCTCAACAAAGCTTGTCCAGCAGATCCTTTTGCCCTCCCCCGTATTGATCAAATTATTGATGCTACGGCGGGTTGTGAGCGTTTAAGTTTTTTGGATGCATATTCTGGTTATCATCAGATCAAAATGGCAGTTAAGGACCAGGAGAAGACAGCCTTCATAACTCCCTTTGGAGCCTTCTGCTATGTGTCCATGCCCTTTGGGCTTAAGAGTGCACAGGCAACTTATCAACGGTGTGTACAGAATTGTCTTCATAAACAGATCGGCCGCAATGTTCATGCCTATGTGGATGATATTGTGGTAAAATCAAGGAAGAAGGAGACATTGATTGATGACTTGAAGGAAACCTTTGATAACCTGCGGGTTTATAAAATGATGCTTAATCCGGCCAATGTGTCTTTGGTGTACCTGCAGGGAAGCTCTTGGGCTTTTTGGTGTCTAACAGGGGCATTGAAGCTAATCCGGAAAAGATCAAAGCCATCACCTCCTTGGCTAAACCGAAGTGTATCAATGATGTTCAACGCCTGGCAGGCCGGATTGCCGCGTTGAGCCGTTTTGTCAGTCGCCTCGGGGAGAAGGCCATCCCTTTGTATCAGATGCTGAAGAAAACGGATAACTTCGTCTGGAGTGACGCCGCTAATGAAGCATTTGAGGACTTAAAGCGGCAGCTAGCTAATCCGCCGGTTCTCGCTGCTCCGGTTGACAAAGAGCCATTGTTGCTATATGTGGCAGCTAACGCTCGGGCTGTTAGTGTGGCTATTGTGGTGGAGCGCAAGGAGGCAGGAAAGGAATATCCGGTTCAGCGGCCGGTTTACTATATTAGTGAGGTACTCATTGAATCCAAGCAGAGGTACCCGCATTGGCAAAAATTGGTGTATGGGGTTTTCATGGCAAGCCGGAAGCTTAAGCAGTATTTCCAAGGTCATCCCATCACGGTGGTCAGCTCTGCTCCTTTGGGGGATATAATCCAGAATAGGGAGGCAACTGGTCGGATTGCTAAGTGGGCTATCGAGCTCGGGCCTCACGGGTTGAAATACATACCCCGAACGGCGATCAAATCTCAGGCACTTGTGGATTTCATCAATGATTGGACAGAATTACAAGCGCCAGAAGAGAAGCCGGATCACACTTATTGGACTATTCATTTTGATGGGTCCAGGCAATTGGAGGGCTCGGGGGCTGGAGTCGTGTTAACTTCCCCACGAGGTGATAAGTTTTGTTATGTTCTCCGTTTAATGTTCCCTTGCACTAATAATGCAGCTGAATATGAGGCCTTACTCCATGGTCTTCGGATGGCTAAGGAGATGAATCTCAGCCGAGTTAAATGCTTCGGTGACTCGGATCTGGTGGCTCAACAAGTGTCTGGCACTTGGGATTCCAAGGACCCACTAATGGCAACATATCGTCGTGAGGTGGATATTGTTGCATGTCACTTCAAAGGTTATCAGGTGGATCATGTGGACCGACGGAAGAATGAAGCGGCAGACGCTTTAAGCTGCCTGGGTTCCCAACGTAAACCGGTTCCACCTAATGTCTTCCTGGATGTTTTGCATAATCCGTCCGTCAAGCTCCCTGGTGAAGAGGATTTGGCTGTTCCTGATCCGGAGGCTCAGTTGGTGGCAGCTCTACATGTTATCCCGGACTGGACGGTTCCATATTTGGCGTATATAAACCGGGGAGAGTTACCAGAAGATGAAACTTTGGCCAGACAGATAACCCGGCGGTCCAAGTCCATGACTGTTATCAATGGAGAGTTACATCATTGCAGTGTGACAGGGGCGTTTCAACGCTGTGTGTCTCCTGAGGAAGGCCATGAAATTTTGCGTGAGATCCACGAAGGAGATTGTGGACACCACGCTGGTTCAAAATCTTTGGTGGCCAAGGCGTTTCGTCACGGTTTCTATTGGTTGACAGCTCATGCTGATGCCGAGGACTTGGTTAAAAGATGTGATGGCTGTCAGAAATTCTCACGGCGTGCTCATGTACCAGCTCAAGAATTGAGGATGATTCCAATCACCTGGCCGTTTGCAACTTGGGGGCTGGATATGGTTGGGCCTTTCAAGAGGTCCAAGGACAAGAAGACCCACCTTTTGGTGGCGGTTGATAAGTTCACAAAGTGGGTAGAGGCAGAGCCAGTTAGTAAGTGTGACGCAGCCACGGCGGTTCAATTCATCAAAAAGGTGATTTTCCGGTTTGGGTTTTGACACAGCATTATAACAGACAATGGTACCAATCTGTCAAAGGGTGCCATGAAGGAGTTCTGTCAACGTGAGCACATCCGGCTTGACGTGTCATCAGTGGCTCACCCCCAGTCCAATGGTCAAGCGGAGAGGGCCAATCAAGAGATCTTGAGAGGCATCAAACCCCGGCTTATGGTTCCTTTGCAACGGACGCCGGGTTGTTGGGTTGAGGAGTTACCTTCAGTGTTATGGAGCATCAATACCACACCCAACAGATCGACAGGCTACACGCCGTTCTTCATGGTTTATGGAGCGGAAGCGGTTCTTCCTAGTGACATCCGTCATGACTCGCCTCGTGTAGCGGCATATGTTGAAGCGGATAACGAGAAGGCACGGCAGGAAGCTCTTGACCTGTTAGATGAGGAGCGTGACATGGCGGCAGCCCGTTCGGCGATTTATCAGCAAGATCTGCGTCGTTATCATAGCCGCCGGGTTAGAACCAGAACCTTTCAAGAAGGAGATTTGGTGCTTCGACTCATCCAGGATCAGACAGATATGCACAAGCTATCCCCCCCTTGGGAAGGACCTTTTGTGGTCAGCAAGGATCTGCACAATGGGTCGTACTACCTAATCGATGTTCGAGAGCACAAAGACTCACGTAAATCGGAGGAGGAGACCAACCGGCCGTGGAATATTGCTCATCTTCGGCCCTACTATACTTGAGCTACAGGCTCTGCTTATGTACATATGATGACATTGTATATATTATGATCAATATAATAAACCGGAACCTCAGCTAAAGCGGGGTATCTGTTGTTTTCTTACATCATGTGTGGTTACATGGAGCTTACAAAGCGGCGTCCGGTTTACCCCTTGATTTAGCTTCTTAAAGCTTGATATCAGATCACTTGGGGGCTTGGTCGTATCCGAACCATAGCTACACCTCTTGATCGGGCAATGCCACAGCATCACTTGGGAGCATGGTCGAACCCGAACCATGGCTACGCCTCTTGATCGGCGTAAAGCCACAGAATCACCTTGGGGCTTGGTCGCATCCGAACCATAGCCACGCCTCTTGATCGACGTAATGCCACAGCATCACTTGGGAGCATGGTCGAACCCGAACCATGGCTACGCCTCTTGATCGGCGTAAAGCCACAGAATCACTTGGGGGCTTGGTCGAACCTGAACCATAGCAATGCCTTTTGATCGGCGTAATGCCACAGCATCACTTGGGGGCTTGGTCGAACCCGAACCATAGCAACACCTCTTGATCAAATTTGGGGCCTGGCAGCCCGTGAAAAGCCTCGACTACAACTGTTTTATTTGCCTTTTGCTAAGTTTCTTTTTCTTTTGCTAAGATTTGTGATGTTTTCAAACCAGTGTTTATCAACCAAGTTGGCTGTCAACTACAAGTTGTCATTACATGACCAAGTTATAATCCGGAGACTATCAGCCCGGTCTGGTTTTGACTCATAGTCACCAGTATGGAATAAGCCGGTGTTTATCACAACCCGGAACGGTTTTGTTTTAAACTGGCATTATATAACAGGAGATACTATTACTCCGGACTAAGGTTATTACCTTCATTACAAGGTTGGTCAGCCAACACTATGCCTAAAGGTCGCAGGTATCATATATTTCCATACTTGGTTATAAAGCTTGGTCATATATATATAGTTGGGTATCATGACCCGCCCGGTGGTAAACCGCCAGGGCGCTTTAAGCTTTTTATCTGCAGGAACAACTGGAATAAATAGCTATGGATTATGAACATCATATCTCAAGCATGGCGGATTAACACGCATCAGTTGCAAGATAAATATGCACGAAGGCAACAGACCAAGTGTTTTAACTAGCCTATTACAAGGCGGTTCAGTGCCCAAAGGAATAATTGTTTCTCAATAAACATTGTAGTATGGAAGATTAAACCGGCCCCCGGATTATGATCACTGAGCAGCTTGACCTGACGGCTGCGGGTCATCTTGCACCGGTTCTTCTTCTCGTCCCTACCCAGCGGCTGGAAGTCAACAGTTGTCCAGTCGATCCCAGTTAAAGCTTGGAACATAGCTTCATCGCTTATAAGGGTGGACGGTTCAATATCAGGGGCATAAGTGTGCTTACGGATTGGAGGGATCAGGTTTTGAGCCTCAGGAGCTGGTGCAGCAACCCACTTGTTATTGATATCATAACTCGCCTGATAATGTGAAAGATCAGCCTCTTCAGCAAGTTGACAAGCCAGTGGACATACTTCCCGGTTTATGGCATGGAGATCTTCAGTGCAAAATTCTGATCCATCTTCTTTCAAGCTTGGGTAGCCTTTAGCCACGTCCGTCGGGTCAAGATCAGGCACCCATGCTTTTTCCTGGGTTAGCGCGGTCAGAGCGCCAGCCCTTGCAGCAGACCTCTTCAGTTCTTCTACCCGGGCAGGCAGCATAGATAGCCTATCTAAGGTATCTTTGATTAACGTCGGGGGCGGCTTATTGTGAGAAGCGGTGCAGATAATCCGTTGAGCGCCGGTATACATTTGTTCTATCAGCGTATAGCCAGCCTTCAGCTTCTTCTGAACATCAGAGCCCAGATGACCAATGCGGGTTCCTGCATCATTGCAAACATCAGTAAACCGACAACCCATGGGAAGATATGTTGACAGTATTAAAGACAAGATGCTTACCAAACACAGCAGCGGTCATAGCGTGCACTTGCCGCTTTACACCAGTCAGCTCGTCAACCACCGGTTTAAGAGCGGCTTCTGCGTTTTTAGCCCTTTTTATCGAAGCGGCTTTTTCAGTCTCCCAATCCGCTCGCTCTTTGTTGAAGCCCTCTTTCAGTTTCTCCATAGCGCCTAGAGCGCGGGTCAACTCTTCCTTCGCTTTGGAGGCTTCAGCTTGCTGGGTTTTTATGTTCTCTTGCAGATCAGCGGTTTGGCGTTGCTTCTTGCTCAGCTCCGCCTGTAAAGAGACAGATACATAATGAGTTGACAGTACATATTTGAAGTACCAAGCACATAACAAGTTATGCCCTTAGTACTTGGGGGCTAATGCATATTTGCTTTTACTCAGAAATTTTTACAAGTCCCAAGCACAATACAAGTATTAAGCTTGGCACTTGGGGGCTAATGTGTGTTTGCTCAAAAAGCTGTTGATATGGGAATTCTTCTACAGTCCCGGTTCATCTTTATAAAGTTAAACCGGCCCTTGGGGACTATACCGGCGAAAGAGCAGTATGGCAAATTTTAAGGAACCGGTTCATCTTAACAAGGTAATCCGGTCCCTGGAGGCTAAATAGGCAAAGTTAAGTTATGACAAAAGTCCCGGTTTAGATTGGTATCATAAACCGTCACTTGGGAGCTACTACGAGTCGATGAACTGCAATTGGACAAAGGAGAAAAACAGTAGTTACCTCATATCGCTCCTTCATCAAGTTTACCAAACTAGCTTCATAGTCACGGCTGGTATACAGACGGTTCAAGAAGCCAGAGTGAATATCTTGAACATTGAGGTGGGCGAAGCTTGATAAATCGGCATTCCATTTGCCTTTGCCGATAGCAGAGAGATCATCCTTGGCAGTATGCTTTGACAAAGCTACAGGGTTGCCTGGAGTGGAGTGGCCAGTGCCAGTAATCATAACGTCATCATCTTGTTCATCAGCAGCTCTTGCCGGAGTTGGCGGTTTATCAGTGTCCTTCGCTGGACTGACCGGTTTGTCACCAGTTCGGACAGGGCTGGTTGGCCGGTCTGCATGACTTGTAGTATCAACTTGCACTTGTTCAGCAAGGAAATCATGGTCTTGAAGCGGCGGATCGTGAAGCATGGCGTCAGCATCGGTTTCTTCCAGATCTGGAGTTGTTTCCGGTTCAGCAGCTACATTATCATCAGCCGGTTTGTTCAACCGAGCTTTCTTGCTGGGTCTTGGCTTGGCGCTGCGAAAAGATAAGACATAAGGATCAGTACAGTATGAAAAGATAACATATCAAGAATAAAGACATGTGCATAACTCACCCAGGAACTGTTTTGAGGGGTGGAAGCTGTGTGGCCGAAGACTCGCCAGAGGATGAGTGAGAAGTACCCTGATAATTTGAATCAGACGGGTTAAGAGGCTGGCGAAAACAACCTGCTTTTGGGCATGAAGTATCAATGGGATAAGAGACCTCTGATCGGCGTTTCCGAACCGGACTGTTCGGTAAACCGGCGGAGGTAACTACCTGGCCGCTGTGCCGGGTTGTACGGCGAGCTTCGTGCTGCTGCGTCTTCAAAAGAAAGTTTGGGTCCAAATAAGCAAGAGGGTGAGAAAATTTTACTTTCCGGTTTGCTTGACGGATTTTTGATGTTGGCAGAGGATCTGAATCGGAGGAAAGAATAGTTACCTCTACGTCCTCAGCGTGACTGCCTTCAGCGTCGTCCTGATAATAATCATTGTCAATGAGATGTACGAAAAATGAACCAAGAGAGTCAAGTTCTACCTCTGATTCCGGATTACGCACATTGTCATCAGCTGGTAGATCGGAGGATGCAGTGGTCCTTCTCTTGGCAGGTTTCTTAACAACCTTGGTCTTTGGACGAACTGGCTTGACCGGTTTGTCTTGCGGTTTTGCCGGTTTATCTTGTGATGGTTTCTTGTTCCAGAACGGATCATCACCCTGTCAGAAAATAATCACACTCTCAGAGAATATTTGGACAGAAGCAAATTCAGATACAAAGGATTGTATGATTCTTACAGCTGGTGGTTTGTTGAAGGTGCAGAAAGGGAGTAGTCCGATTTGGGCACAGACGGCCTCCGGTTCGTTCAGTATTTTCTTTACAGCCTCAGTGACTTCTTCGTCTGTAAGCTGAATATCAATGTGCCGCTGAGCATCCTTCAGACTACCCGTGTACTCACACATCAAACCGGGGCGCCGGCTTAAGGGCAGAATGCTCCAGCTTATCCAGCAACGAGCAAGATCAACTCCTGTCAAACCGTTCGCCATGAAGGCTCTAAGCTTTGATAGTTGGGGAGCATAGTTGGCCCGTTCTCTTGCTGTCAACCTCTGAGGAAACGGGTGTGTGTTGCTCAGGCGTTCAGGGCGGTAACCCGGCAGGGGGTTTTCATCAGATGGAGAGGTATCCATGCAGTAAAACCAAGTTTGGTTCCACTCTTTGGGGTGACTGTGGAGTTTGGGATGGGGGAAGGTGACTTCTTTCCTCTTCTGAACCGCCATTCCGCCCAGTTCCGTATTGGGTCCATCTGAGAACTCGGTGCGACGGTTTAAGTGAAAGAAATCCCTAAACAGTTCGACTGTAGGTTCCTCTTGCAGATAAGCTTCACAGAATACTTGGAAATGGCAGATGTTGGTAACAGAGTTGGGACCGATGTCTTGAGGGCGCAGCTGAAAATTGGCTAGCACATCTCGGAAATTTTTTGAACCGGGAGGGCTAAAACCTCGTCCAAGATGATCAGCAAACACGACTACTTCTCCATCCTTGGGTGTAGGAGGATTTTCCGGGCCAGGGACCCTCCAGTGGATGACATCTTTCTTGGCTAAGGCGCCCGTTTTAACAAGGTTGTTTAATTGCTCCTCGGTTACTCGAGAGGGAGCCCAATTGCACTCATAAACTTGTTTAGCCATGACAAGGAAAATCTGAAACATGAGTATTACCGGTTTAAGATTTACAGTGGACAACTATACAGCGGTATGAGGATACTAGCATATTGGTAAACCGGAGTCTGGCAATGGAACGGTGTAATGCATTGGCGGTTCAACAGGGGACTAATGGTATCTACCGGGTCATCATTTTTTCTGTGAGGTTAAACCGGCCAATCTGGTATTCAAAGGGTGTAAGAGAAGGAAGAAACAAGTTTCACATCTTGCTATGGTAATTTCAGATCTACCGCGCGTAGGAAAAACAAAATATATTCTGACCTAAATTCCAGTGTACTGAAGGTTCACCAAGATGAGATGAGTTGGATATCAAACAGGTGCTGAAACTGCTAAAGCGCGAGATCTATGTGGTTTAAACTACTACCGCACGAGACCTATGTGGTTTTTGGATCTAACCCATGGATATAAATAAGGGAAAAGAAGGGCGGCGACGAACACCGATGAACGACAGAAACCCTAAGTGCAGATCTATGGTAAGAGAAAGGGGAGACTTACGGATGCTGTTGAGCAGCGGCGGCGCGCGGAGGAGCTCTGGTACGTTCAGGTCGATGCAGCGGCCAAGGTTGGTGCAGCAGTCGAAGGTTGACGGCGGCGGCTGAGGTCGAAGGTTCGGGCGTCGCGAGGATGAAGATGAAGCGAAGAGGCACGAGGGGGAAACTGGAAAGACCCCCTGGCCCTATTTATAAGGAGATAAACGACAGATGCGAAAATCGAGGAGCCGGATTTTTGGATATAAGGTGATGCTGTCGCCTCGATTGTCGGAGGCTCGTTAATGACAGGTGACGTCACGGCGGTTTACCAAGATCCTAGAAGATGATGTCATGGCGGTTTACAAGATTGTGTGAAGATGTTGAAGAAGAAATTTTCTCAAGTATTGAGGATTGACATGAACCAGTTCAAATCAATCTGGGGCCTAATGTTGGGGATATTACCACTGGGCGTAAACCGGCCAGGAGAGGTCGGGTTAACTTCATAAGTAGTTCATCTGTATCTGAAAGCCCATGAAGACAGACGGTGACGCTTCATGAAGGCCCAGGGCCCAAAGCCGGTTTAAGGCATGTAGACACAAATCGACATTGAGATGTAAACTTGTGTTGTAAGATATGCGTAGCAGAGACCGGGCCGGACACGATTATGAGCCGGCCTCGGAGTCTGCAAACCGACGGGCGTCAACCCATGTATATAAGGGGACGACCCGGCGACGGTTCAGGGACAACAGACAACAACTCGAGACCCAGGCAAAGCGTATTCGCTCCCTGGTCATCGAAACCCCATCAATTCCATCACAACTAGACGTAGGCTTTTACCTTCATTGAAGGGGCCGAACTAGTATAAAACTCTCTTGCGTCCGTTGTCCGCTTTAACCCCTTTTGAGCTAACCCGTAGCGATGGCTCCACGACTAAGTCCTTTCTCTAGGACATCTGCCGTGACAAAACCACGACAGTTTTCCTAACAAAGCTTTCAATGATGAGTTTGCCGAACTAATGACCGAGAATTTTGAGATGTCTATGATGGGAGAGTTGAAGTTCTTTCTCGAGTTCGAAGTCAAGCAAAGAAGAGAAGGAACATTCATCAACCAAGCCAAATATACCCAAGACATTCTCAAGAGATTGAAGCTAGAAGATGTCAAGCCGGCTGATATGTCCATTTTGCATCATGTTTTCCTATTGATATTTATTGCAATTTGGCTGTTATTTGACTTGATGATAATATTCTTATGCCTTTTCTCTCTTATTTTGCAAGATTCACATGAAGAGGGAGATTGTCGATAGCTGGAATTCTGGACCGGAAAGGGCTATATCAGAGATACCTATTCTGCACAACTCCAAATGACCTGAAAATTAATGGAGAATTATTTTCTAATATATATAAAATATTGGCGAAAGAAACATCAGTGGGGCCCACCAGGCAGCCACAAGCCTGGGGGGTGCGCCCCTCGACTTGTGGGGCCCCTGGCAGGCCTCCAGGGCCCATCTTCTACTATATGATGCCTTTTGACCTAGAAAAAAATCAAAAGGAAGGTTTTGGGACGAAGCGTCGCTGTCTCGAGGCAGAACTTGAGCAGGAGCACTTTTGCTCTCTGATAGAGAGATTCTGTTGGAGAAATTTCCCTCCGGGAGGGGAAAATTGAAGCCATCGTCATTACCAATGATCCTCTCATCGTGGGAGGACCAATATTCATCAACATCTTCACCAGCACCATCTCAACTCAAACCCTAGTTCATCTCTTGTATTCAATCTTTGTCTCAAAACCTCAGATTGGTACCTGTGGGTTGCTAGTCGTGTTGATTACATCTTGTAGTTGATGCTAGTTGGTTTATTTGGTGGAAGATTTTATGTTCAGATCCTTAATGATATTCAATACCCCTCTGATCTTGAACATCAATATGATTTGTCAGTATTTACTTTTGTTCTTGAGGACATGGGAGAAGTCCGGTCATAAGTAATCATGTGAATTTGGTATTCATTCAATATTTTGATGATATGTATGTTGTTGCTTCCTTTAGTGGTGTCATGTGAACATCGACCACATGACACTTCACCATACTTGGGCCTAAGGGAAGGCATTGTGGAGTAGTAATTAGATGATGGGTTGCTACAGTGACACAAGCTTAAACCCTAGTTTATGCACTATTCCATAAGGGGCTGATTTGGATCCATTTGTTCCATGCTATGGTTAGATTTATCTTAATCCTTCTTTCGTAGTTGCAGATGCTTGCAAGAGGGGGTAATCATAAGTGGTAGGCTTGTTCAAGTTAGAACAACACCCAAGCACTGGTCCACCCACTTATCAAATTATCAAAGTAACAAACACGAATCAAACAAACATGATGAAAGTGACTAGATGAATTCCCATGTGTCCTCAAGAACATTTTGCTTTCTATAAGAGAAAGTTCATGACTGTCCTTTGCTATAAAAAGGATTGAGCTACCTTGCTGCACCTTTTTTACTATTGCTACTTGTTGCTCATCGCAAATCACTTTGTTACCAAATTATCTGTTGCCTATAATTTCAGTGCTTATAGAAAATACCTTGTTGAAAACCGCTTGTCATTTCCTTCTGCTCCTCGTTGGGTTCGACACTCTTACTTATCGAAAGGACTATGATTGATCCCCTATACTTGTGGGTCGTCACCGACCAAGACTCCAATGCCAACCAAATGCAAGCTCGACATTGATCCCAATGGTAAACGGTGGATCAAAAGGTATATCGCTCCATGATTGGATCTTTGCTTTACCTTTGTGCATGTAGACTGGATATTGTTGAGTGTGGGAATGTGTGAAAGGTTCCAACCTGCACCTAAGGAAAGTCACTATGTGGCGGTCAAGCGAATCTTCCGATATTTTGCTCATACCCCAAACTTTGGCTTATGGTACAACAAAGGAGCAAGCTTTGATCTCGTGGGGTATTTAGACTCGGATTGGGTGGGCGATGTTGTGGATAGGAAGTCAACTTCCAAAGGTGCCAATTCCTTGGACGCTCTTTGGTGATTTGGTCTTCAAAGAAGAAAAATTGTGTGTCTCTCTCCACCACCGAGGCCGAGTGTGTAGCCGCCGCAAGTTGTTGTGCACAATTGCTATGGATGAGGCTAACTTTAAAGGATCAAAGTGTCACTTGTGACAAAGTGCCTCTTCTATGCGACAATTAGAGTGCTATCGAGATCTCCTACAATCTGGTGCAACATAGCAAGACAAAGCATATTGAGATTCGTCATCATTTCATCCGGGATCACATCAAGCATGGAGAAATTGAGATTATCTACGTCAACACTCAAGAGCAACTAGCGGATATTTTCACGAAGCCTTTGGAAATAATATTTTGCGAGTTAAGGCATGAGCTAAATATCATTGATTCGAGCAATGTGGCTTGAACCTAGGCACACCCCACCGCATTCATGATGATTATCTTGTTCTAGATGTATGCATGTACATAGGGTGAGTGTTGTTCTCTCAATGAACTCTCCCTCCCCCCATTATGCATAAATCGATCAAGTCTTTCACATTTGCCATTTTTGATGGTACTTGTGCTTCAAAGATGAGTTTTGGTCATGGGCCCAAGGTTAAAATCTTCGCGGTACCATACAAATTGACTCAAACATAGGTGGCTTCGGCCACCGCCCTCTCTTTGAGAGGTGTTTGCTCGTGTTGGTTCGACTTGGTTGTATCTAGTCTTTAGGTCTTTGTTTGTACTTTGAGTCACTGCAAGTTTGCTCTCCTTTCATTTTTCTATTTGAACTTGGAGTGTCTATTCCCATTTGCTGGAGTTTCATGTCTCCAACCCAAGTCATCTCACCTACAACCTCCAGTTATTTGCATAAGCAACCCTTTTCAACTTGGTCTTGCAAGTTTTTGCCTGTGCGTTACTACCACTTGTGTCTGGGCGGTACTACCACCGAGCACCACGGTACTACTGCTGGAGCGGTACTACCCGACCTCCTGTCGTGTAGTAGTGTCGGGACAGTACTACCGCTCCTCTGAGCGGTACTACCGCTCAGCGGTTTGGTGTGTGTGTGTGGGGGGGGGGGTTATGAGTCGGGCAGGGGGAGTTCCAACTCCCCATACCCATTCATCTCTCTCTCTCCCTCACCTTCTCCTCTCTCCCAGGTGACGAACAAGCACCGGCGGCCACCTTCGGACCGTCGATTCAGTGCCGTCTTCCATGATTTCATCCGGTAGGATCGTTCCCCACCCTCTCCTCTTGCCATGGATGTCGGTATTGCCCCCGTTTCTTCTCCTATGGTTTAGTTTTTGAATCTAGGTTCTAGGGCAATACATGTGCATTCTTTGATTTTTGTTCAAATTGGGGCATGCGTAGGGCGTAGAAGACTGCTAGAATAGGTGGATTGAAGTTTGGTTGGAGGAAATTTGAATTTGGCATCTCCAGTAGTACCGGATGTCACGCGGTTGTGGTCTGTCGCTCCGAGGTCACGGTACTACCGCTCAGAGCTGTCAACTTCCAATTTTCTCAGATCAACCTTCAATCCCTTTTTGATTCATTCTCTTTGGCTTATGCAATTATTTACACCTGCTTTTCCTCGTTCTTTGTTGTGGGTTCCACATGGTAGTAGTGCTGGGTATCAGGCCTATCGTAAGAATCCGGATCGTCTAGGTGGCTCAAAGCGTTATCGTACTTCAGAAGATGTCAGTGCCACCCCCAATACCCAGCCTATGCAGCGTTCCAAGCATGTTGCAAGCAATCCAAAGGAGAAAGTCAAGTCTGTGAGTGAAATGTCTGCCAAGGATTTCTGCATCTTTCACTGCCGCAACCCGTATCACAATCTGCAAGACCCAACTCTTGTCAACCGTCCCTTCTGGACCAGGCAGCAAAGCTCTATCTATCATGATGTGCTGAAAGGAAAGAAGAATCTCTTTGTGAGTGTCAGGTTCATTGGTCTGGATCATATGCAGAAGGATCCCAAGTACTTTGGTGAAGCTCTTGATCTATGTGAGCAGCTAAATATCATCAGGCTCATGACGTTCAACAAGGATATTGGTGCTGAGATTGTGGCCCAATTTTATGCCAGGGTTCACCTTGGAACTCACAAGGAGAGGACATTGACATGGATGACGAACGGAAGAGTGATGTCTGTCAAGTGGAAGGAGCTCATGGATATCTTGGGCTACGATGGTAAGGGTTTGAGACCCCAATTGGTTTCCATCCTCACAAGGAGATGGCTGCCACGCACAAGTCCACACTTTGGCCCTAGCATGAAGAAGGTTTCTCCCACCACCAACAAGGTGTCATATGAGTTGTGGCCCTTTTTGGATATCATGCATCACATCTTCACGCACACGCTCTTCCCTCGCATTGGGAATCTGGACCAGGTTCACTCTTACCTTGTGGACATGTTGCTATACTGTCAGACTGAGAAGAGCAAAGCGCAAGTTTTGGATGTGTCCCATGTCATGTGGTCTGAGCTTCACTCAGTCGTGATGGAGCGCAAGTGTCCCATCTATGGTCCCTACTTGATGCTGCTCATTGAGAAGATGTGGGCATCCACATTTCCTAAGGAGATATTTGTGACTAGTGACTTGACCTCTCATGAGGTGGTTCGTCTGAGGCAGAAGGAAAACTGGGGGACTCCTGCTCCTGAGATGGAGGCTCCTATGGATGAGGATGAGGATGAGGGCAATGATGAGCCTGATTACAAGCCTTCTGACGAGGAGCCATCTTGGGCCAAGAAGCTCAAGCAGAAGATGAAGAAGTTGTTCTACATGGAGGCACATGGTCAGTATAAGGCTCATGTGGCAGAGAAGAAGGCCCGCAATCATGACAAGCTCATCATGAGGCAACTTGGGCTCGAGGTTGCCAGTGGGTCAGAGGACAAGATCACTAATGAGGAGTGGACCACTCAGCATTGCTAGTGGACGGACTCGGAGGTTGATCAAGCTGCTACTGCTGCAGCAGATGAGGACTCCAGCGACCATGGGGAGTGGTGACGATGATGATCTCCTGCGTTGCTACCACATGTGAACGTAGTAGTGCTCTTTGCCCTTTTGGTGTCTCGATGCCAAAGGGGGAGAGAGTTTAGGGATTTGGATTTGCCGAGTCACGAGTGCGTCTTATTTGCTTGATTTCTTCGCTCGTGAACTCTTTTATCGTTTGATTTGGTTTGTGTTTGTGAGACCAAGAGACCGAATCATATGGTGTGAGACATATGCTATCATATCATTATCTTTATGCCTAGTACTATGTTAGCTTGTGATATATTATGCTTATCTTGTGCCCTATCTTGATGCTCACATGCTATTCCTTGCATCCATGCTTATCTCTCATATATTGTTTATGCAAGTGTTATCGGTCTATAAAATATAGGTGGAGTGTTGATCCTAGTGTGTGTGCTTTGCATTCCAAAGGCATACTTAATTAGTGCACACATCTAGGGGGAGCCCGTCTATATTTTGTAGATGTTCGGTTTGTTGGGGAACGTAGTATTTCAAAAAAAAAATCCTACGATCACGCAAGATCTATCTAGGAGAAGCATAGCAACGAGCGGGGAGAGTGTGTCCACATACCCTCGTAGACCGAAAGCGGAAGCGTTAAGTAACGCGGTTGATGTAGTCGAACGTCTTCATGATCCAACCGATCAAGTACCGAACGCACGACACCTCCGCAATCTGCACACGTACAGCTCGGTGACGTCCCTCGAACTCTTGATCCAGCTGAGGCCGAGGGAGAGTTTCGTCAGCACGACGGCGTGGTGACGGTGATGATGAAGTTACCGGCGCAGGGCTTCGCCTAAGCACTGCAACAATATGACCAAGGTGTGTTTCTGTGGAGGGGGGCACCGCACACGGCTAAGAGAAACTTTGGTGTGCCTTTGGGGTGCCCCCTCCCACGTATATAAAGGGGGGAGGGAGGAGGAGGCCAGCCAGGGGGAGGAGGCGCGCCATGGGGGGGGGGAAATCCTACTCCAAGTAGGATCCCCCCTTTCCTATTCCAACAAGGAGAAGGTGGAAGGAGAGGGAGGAGAGAAGGAAAGGGG
The DNA here is from genome assembly GCF_018294505.1 of Triticum aestivum. Classification (NCBI taxonomy): domain Eukaryota; kingdom Viridiplantae; phylum Streptophyta; class Magnoliopsida; order Poales; family Poaceae; genus Triticum; species Triticum aestivum. The sequence goes on from NC_057805.1 coordinate 74,877,642, forward strand.
GGACGACCCCCCTAGTCCAATTCGGTTTGGGCTAGGGGGCGCGCGCCACACCTAGGCTTGCCTCCTCTCTTCCACCAACAGGCCCATGAGGCCCAATAACCCCCCGGGGGGTTCTGGTAACCCCCTGGTACTCCGGAAAATACCCGATACACCTCGGAACTATTCCGGTGTCCGAATATAGTCTTCCAATATATCAATCTTTATGTCTCAACCCTTTCAAGACTCCTCGTCATGTCCGTGATCTCATCCGGGACTCTGAACTACCTTCAGTACATCAAAACACATAAACTCATAATACCGATCATCATCGAGCATTAAGCGTGCGGACCCTACGGGTTCGAGATCTATGGAGACATGACCGAGACTCATCTCCGGTCAATAACCAATAGCGGAACCAGGATGCTCATATTGGCTCCCACATATTCTACGAAGATCTTTATCGGTCAAACCGCATAACAACATACGTTGTTCCCTTTGTCGTCGGTATGTTACTTGCCCGAGATTCAATCGTCGGTATCACTATACCTAGTTCAATCTCGTTACCGGCAAGTCTCTTTACTCGTTCTGTAATGCATCATCCCGTAACTAACTCATTAGTTACATTGCTTGCAAGGCTTATAGTGATGTGCATTACCGAGAGGGCCCAGAGATACCTCTCCGACAATCGGAGTGACAAATCCTAATCTCGATCTATGCCAACTCAACAAACACCATCGGAGACACCTGTAGAGCATCTTTATAATCACCCAGTTACATTGTGATGTTTGATAGCACACTAAGTGTTCCTCCAGTATTCGGGAGTTGCATAATCGCATAGTCATAGGAACATGTATAAGTCATGAAGAAAGCAATAGCAATAAACTAAACGATCATAGTGCTAAGCTAACGGATGGGTCATGTCAATCACATCATTCTCTAATGATGTGATCCCGTTTATCAAATGACAACTCATGTCTATGGCTAGGAAACTTAACCATCTTTGATTAACGAGCTAGTCAAGTAGAGGCATACTAGTGACACTCTGTTTGTCTATGTATTCACACATGCACTAAGTTTCCGGTTAATACAATTCTAGCATGAATAATAAACATTTATCATGATATAAGGAAATATAAATAACAACTTTATTATTGCCTCTAGGGAATATTTTCTAGTCTCCCACTTGCACTAGAGTCAATAATCTAGATTACACAGTAATGATTCTAACACCCATGGAGTCTTGGTGCTGATCATGTTTTGCTTGTGAGAGAGGCTTAGTCAATGGGTCTGCAACATTCAGATCCATATGTATTTTGCAAATCTCTATGTCTCCCTCCTTGACTTGATCGCGGATGGAATTGAAGCGTCTCTTGATGTGCTTGGTTCTCTTGTGAAATCTGGATTCCTTTGCCAAGGGAATTGCACCAGTATTGTCACAAAAGATTTTCATTGGACCCGATGCACTAGGAATGACACCTAGATTGGATATGAACTCCTTCATCCAGACTCCTTCATTTGCTGCTTCCAAAGCGGCTATGTACTCCGCTTCACACGTAGATCCCGCCACGACGCTTTGCTTAGAACTGCACCAACTGATAGCTCCACCATTCAATATAAATACGTATCCGGTTTGTGACTTAGAGTCATCCGGATCAGTGTCAAAGCTTGCATCGATGTAACCATTTACGACAAGCTCTTTGTCACCTCGATAAACGAGAAACATATCCTTAGTCCTGTTCAGGTATTTCAGGATGTTCTTGAGTGGGGTCCAGTGATCCACTCCTGGATAACTTTGGTACCTCCCTGCTAAACTAATAGCAAGGCACACATCAGGTCTGGTACACAACATTGTGTACATGATAGAACCCTTGGCTGAAGCATAGGGAATGACTTTCATTTTCTCTCTATCTTTTGCAGTGGTCGGGCATTGAGTCTGACTCAACTTCACACCTTGTAACACAGGCAAGAACCCTTTCTTTGCTTGATCCATTTTGAACTTCTTCAAAACTTTATCAAGGTATGTGCTTTGTGAAAGTCCAATTAAGCGTCTTGATCTATCTCTATAGATCTTGATGCAGCTTCACCGAGGTCTTTCATAGAAAAACTTTTATTCCTGTATCCTTTTATGCTATCCAGAAATTCTATATCATTTCCGATCAACAATATGCCATCCACATATAATATTAGAAATGTTACAGAGCTCCCACTCACTTTCTTGTAAATACAGGCTTCTCCAAAAGTCTGGATAAAACCATATGCTTTGATCACACTATCAAAATGTTTATTCCAACTCCGAGATGCTTGCACCAGTCCATAAATGGATCACTGGAGTTTGCACACTTTGTTAGCATCCTTTGGATCGACAAGCCTTCTGGTTGCATCATATACCACTCTTCTTCCAGAAATCCATTCAGGAATGCAGTTTTGACATCCATTTGCCAAATTTCATAATCATAAAATGCGGCAATTGCTAACATGATTCGAACGGACTTAAGCATCGCTACGAGTGAGAAGGTCTCATCATAGTCAACTCCTTGAAGTTGTCGAAAACCTTTCACAACAAGTCGAGCTTTGTAGACAGTAACATTACCGTCAGTGTTAGTCTTCTTCTTGAAGATCCATTTGTTCTCTATGGCTTGCCGATCATCGGGCAAGTCAACCAAAGTCCACACTATGTTCTGGAGGTCCATACATGGATCCCATCTCAGATTTCATGGCCTCAAGCCATTTCGCGGAATCTGGGCTCATCATCGCTTCCTCATAGTTCGTAGGTTCGTCATGGTCAAGCAACATGACCTCCAGAACAGGATTACCGTACCACTCTGGTGCGGATCTTACTCTGGTTGACTTACGAGGTTCGGTAGTAACTTGATCAGAAGTTTCATGATCATGACCACTTTGGGTATCCTATGAAGACACATTTCTCCAAGTTGGGTTCGAGTTTATCAGGTTGAAGTTTTTTCACATAAGCATCGCAGCCCCAAACTTTAAGAAACGATAACTTGGGTTTCTTGCCAAACCACAGTTCATATGGTGTCGTCTCAATGGATTTAGATGGTGCCCTATTTAATGTGAATGCAGCCATCTCTAAAGCATAACCCCAAAACGACAGCGGTAAATCAGCAAGAGACATCATAGATCACACCATATCTAATAAAGTGCGGTTATGACATTCGGACACACCATTACGCTATGGTGGTGTTCCGGGTGGCGCGAGTTGCGAAATTATTCCGCATTGTTTCAAATGAAGACCAAACTCGTAACTCAAATATTCTCCTCCATGATCAGATCGTAGAAACTTTATTTTCTTGTTACGATGATTTTCCACTTCACTCTGAAATTCTTTGAACTTTTCAAATGTTTCAGACTTATGTTTCATCAAGTAGATATACCCATATGTGCTCAAATCATCTGTGAAGGTCAAAAAATAACGATACCCACCGCGAGCATCAACACTCATCGGACCGCATACATCAGTATGTATTGTTTCCAATAAGTCCGTTGCTCGCTCCATTGTTCCGGAGAACGGAGTCTTAGTCATCTTGCCCATGAGGCATGGTTCGCAAGCATCAAGTGATTCATAATCAAGTGATTCCAAAAGCCCATCAGCATGGAGTTTCTTCATGCGCTTTACACCAATATGACCTAAACGGCAGTGCCACAAATAAATTGCACTATCATTATTAAACTTATATCTTTTGGCTTCAATACTATGAATATGTGTATCACTACTATCAAGATTTAGTAAAAATAGACCACTCATCAAGGGTGCATGACCATAAAAGATATTACTCATATAAATAGAACAACCATTATTCTCTGATTTAAATGAATAACCGTCTCGCATCAAACAAGATCCAGATATAATGTTCATGCTTAATACTGGCACCAAATAACAATTATTCAGGTCTAAAACTAATCCCGAAGGTAGATGTAGAGGTAGCGTGCCGACAGCGATCACATCGACTTTGGAACCATTTCCCACACGCATCGTCACCTCGTCCTTAGCCAATCTTCGCTTAATCAGTAGTCCCTGTTTCGAGTTGCAAATATGAGCAACAGAACCAGTATCAAATACCCAGGCACTACTGCGAGCATTAGTAAGGTACACATCAATAACATGTATATCAAATATACCTTTCACTTTGCCATCCTTCTTATCCGCCAAATACTTGGGGTAGTTCTGCTTCCATTGACCAGTCCCTTTGCATTAGAAGCACTCAGTCTCAGGTTTAGGTCGAGACTTGGGCTTCTTCACTTGAGCAGCAACTTGCTTGCAGATCTTCTTGAAGTTCCCCTTCTTCCCTTTGCCCTTTTTCTTGAAACTAGTGGTCTTGTTGACCATCAACACTTGATGCTTGATGGCAGCAGGAACTACGTCGGTATTTCCCCGGAGAGGGAGGGATGATGTAGCACAGCGAAGGTAAGTATTTCCCTCAGTTATGAAACCAAGGTATCGAACCAGTAGGAGAACCAAGCAACACAACGTAAACAACACCTGCACACAAATAACAACACCTCGCAACCCGACGAGTTAAAGGGGTTGTCAATCCCTTCCGGGGTACGACGCCTCAAGATAGGCAAAGTGGACTTGAGGTAAATTGTAGTAGATTGATAGATAGAACGCCAAATAAAATAAATAAAGATAAAACACAACAATATATTTTTGTATTTTTGGTTTAATGGATCTGAATAAAAATGCAAAGGAAAAGTAGATCGCAAGGCAAATATATGAGAAGAAAGACCCCGGGGCCGTAGGTTTCACTAGTGTCTTCTCTCGAGAAAAATAGCAACGGTGGGTAAACAAATTACTGTTGGGCAATTGATAGAACTTCAAATAATTATGATGATATCCAGGCAATGATCATTACATAGGCATCACGTCTAAGATTAGTAGACCGACTCCTGCCTGCATCTACTCCTATTACTCCACACATCGACCGCTATCTAGCATGCATCTAGTGTATTAAGTTCATGGAAAAACGGAGTAATGCAATAAGAACGATGACATGATGTAGACAAGATCCGTTTATCTATATGGCGGTAGATATAGATCCCATATTTTTATCCTTAGTAGCAACGATACATACGTGTCGTTTCCCCTTCTATCACTGGGATTGAGCACCATAAGATCAAATCCACTACCGGGCACCTCTTCCCATTACAAGACAAATATATCAAGTTGGCCAAACAAAACCCAAATATCAGAGAAGAAATATGAGGCTATAAGAGATCATGCATATAAGAGATCAAAGAAACTCAAATAACTTTCATGGATATAAAAAGATATGACTGATCATAAACTCAAACTTCATCAGATCCCAACAAACACACCGCAAAAGAGTTACATCATATGGATCTCCAAGAGACCATTGTATTGAGAATTCAGCGAGCGAGAGAGAGAAAGCCATCTAGCTACTAACTACGAACCTGAAGGTCTACAAAGAACTACTCACGCATCATCGGAGAGGCACCAATGGAGGTGGTGAACCCCTCCGTGATGGTGTCTAGATTGGATCTGGTGTTTCTGGACTCTGCGGCGGCTAGATGAATATTTCGATGCTTCCCCTAGGTTTCTGGAATATTGTGGTATTTATAGAGCAAAGAGGCGGTCCGGGGGGCACCCGAGGTGGGCACAACCCATCAAGGTGCGCCTGGGCCTCCTGGCATGCCCTGGTGGGTTGTGCCCCCCTCGGGGGACCCCCAGGTGCAACTAGGGCCCATTGCCTTCCTTCTGCCCAAAAAAAATCATCATGGAGTTTCGTGGCATTTGGACTCCGTTTGATATTGATTTCCTGTGATGTAAAAAACATGGAAAATACAACAACTGGCACTTGGCACTATGTCAATAGGTTAGTACCAAAAAATGATATAAAATGATTATAAAACATCCAAGATTGATAATAAAACAACATGAAACAATCAAAAACTATAGATACGTTGGAGACATATCAGCATCCCCAAGCTTAACTCCTACTCGTCCTCGAGTAGGTAAGTGATAAAATAGAATTTTTGATGTGGAGTGTTGTTCATCAAGTCAAATCATATTCTTTTCTTTATGGCATGGACATTTGGACTTTTATGTGATTCAAAGCAGTAGTCTAGTTTTAACATAATAATTTAGATACTCAAGCATACCAACAAGCAACCATGTCTTTCAAAATATCAATGCTAAAATAAGTTATCCCTGGCCCATCATGCTCAAGCATTGATCCATTCATGAAACACACTCGAATATTAACTACACCCAATACTTGAGCAAGATCATATTGCCTCCTAGTTGGTGCTTTTGTAAGAGAAGATGGAGACTCAAATTTCAAATAAAAATTGCATAAAGTAAAAGAAAGGCCCTTCGCAGAGGGAAGTAGGGATTTGTAGAGGTGCCAGAGCTCAAAGCGAAAAATTTGAGATAAAAAACATTTTGGGAGGTGTATCCATCCCACCAATGAAAATGACTTAGAGCTACGAACACTTTCCATGCTAGATATGCCATAGGAGGTTCCCAAACAGAAAATAAATGTTATTCCTTTTTCCACCATTCTTTCACTTTCCATGGCTAGCCGTATCCACGGGTGCCCTCCATACCAACACTTTCCAAGGAATTTATTATTTGACAACATAAAGTAATTTTTTTTGCATTTCGGGACTGGGCATCCCTAAGACCTTTGCCTTACTCTCGTGCAATGACAAGTGAATAAACACTCATCTTGAGAATAATACATCTAGCATGGAAAATATTAGCCACCCGTTACCGTTCCGCGAGCGAAACAAATACACAAAAGAGAAGTTTATTTTGAAAATTAGAGATGGAACTTGCAAATTTGCTTAGAACGGCAAAAGAATACCGCATATAGGTAGATATAGTGGACTTATGTGGCAAAACTGGTTTAAAGGATTTTGGATGCACAAGTAGAGGTCATACTTGGTGCAAAATGAAGGCTAGAAAAAGATTGGGAAGCGACCAACCAAGAAACGAATAATCTCATAAGCAAGCATTAACCATAATTAACACCGAACACTACAAAAAAAGACACTTCCGTGATGATACGTGTTTGTCACAGTAGGTCACGTTTTCTGTCATGCATGTACATCCATGACAATTTTATGACAGAATCAAGATAGTCATACCTGTGCTGTCATAGAAGTGTTCCATGACATTACCAAAATTATCATCACGGAAGTGTCCACTTCCATGACGATAAATCGCGCGTCATAGAAGTGCTTTCGTCAAGGGTGACCGACACGTGGCATCGACCATAACAGCTCGCCGTTAACCTATCGGGTCCGGTTTTGGATCCAATAACCCGTTAACAGCTGGGACCAATGGGGATTTTCCACGTGTAAAATTCTCATTGGCCGGAGGAAACACGTGTTGGCTCAACGTTCGGACAGATGTCATCCAGTCATTGGACAGGAGGCGCCTATGATACGTCGACACATGGCACGGCCCAACAGAGGGCCATTCTGGTGAAAAGGCTGGCCCAGCTAAAGGCCCACCATGTTTTTTAGGACACTAGTGGGCTGGCCCGTTAACAGCCTGCCATGTTTTGGGCCAAATTGAGGCCCATACCAGATCAGGCCTGTTAAACAGCTTGCCGCGTTTCGGGCCAAATTACGGCCCATATCGGATCAGACCCGTTAACATGCCACTGTTCTTTTGGGCCCATACTAAGACAGGTTTGTATTTCAGCCTGTTAAATGCCCGTTTACCAGTTTGGCCCGATAATAGTTTCGGCCTGTTAGCGGCCCATGGTGCATCTGGGACATTGTTGGCATGGTTTAACTTTAGTCCATTTAATGGCCCATGCAAAAACTGGGCTATTTCTTGTTCGAAGTAACTTCAGGCCTCTTAACGGCCCATAGTCTTCATGGATAAATTTCAGCCCAACTGGCCTATCGGCCTGTTAATGGCCCGTGTAACAGTTGGGCGTAATTACAGCCCGCGTTGATGTTCGGGAACGTAGTAATTTCAAAGAATTTCTACGCACACGCAAGATCATGGTGATGCATAGCAACGAGAGGGGAGAGTGTTGTCCACGTACCCTCGTAGACCGAAAGCGGAAGCGTTAACACAACGCGGTTGATGTAGTCGTACGTCTTCACGATCCGACCGATCAAGTACCCAACGCATGGCACCTCCGAGTTCAGCACACGTTCAGCTCGATGACGTCCCTCGAACTCCGATCCAGCCGAGTGTTGAGGGAGAGTTTTGTCAGCACAATGGCGTGGTGACAATGATGATGTTCTACCGACGCAGGGCTTCGCCTAAGCACCGCTACGATATTATCGAGGTGTAATATGGTGGAGGGGGGCACCGCACACGGCTAAGAGATCAATGATCAATTGTGTGTCTAGAGGTGCCCCCCTGCCCTCGTATATAAAGGAGCAAGGGGGGTTCGGCCGGCCAAGGGGAGAGGCGCGCCAGGAGGAGTCCTACTCCTACCGGGAGTAGGACCCCCCCTTTTCCATGTTGGACTAGGAGAGAGAGGGGAAAGAGGTGGAGGGGAGGAAGGAAAGGGGGGGCGCCGACCCCCTCTCCTTGTCCTATACGGAATGGGGGGAGGGGCGTGCGGCCCTGCCCTGGCCTCCTCTCCTCTCTTCCACCTAGGCCCACTAAGGCCCATTAAGTTACCGGGGGGTTCCGGTAACCTCCTGATACTCCGGAAAAATCACGATTTCACCCGGAACACTTCCGATGTCCAAACATAGGCTTCCAATATATCAATCTTTATGTCTCAACCATTTCAAGACTCCTCGTCATGTCCGTGATCACATCCGGGATTCCGAACAACCTTCGGTACATCAAAACATATAAACTCATAATATAACTGTCGTCGTAACGTTAAGCGTGCGGACCCTACGGGTTCGAGAACTATGTAGACATGACCGAGACACCTCTCCGATCAATAAACAATAGCGGAACCTCGATGCTCATATTGGTTCCCACATATTCTATGAAGATCTTTATCGGTCAGACCGCATAACAACATACGTTGTTCCCTTTGTCATCGGTATGTTACTTGCCCGAGATTCGATCGTCGGTATCTTGATACCTAGTTCAATCTCGTTACCGGCAAGTCTCTTTACTCGTTCCGTAATACATCATCCCGCAACTAACTCATTAGTCACAATGCTTGCAAGGCTTATAGTGATGTGTATTACTGAGTGGGCCCAGAGATACCTCTCCAACAATCGGAGTGACAAATCCTAATCTCGAAATATGCCAACCCAACAAGTACCTTTGGAGACACCTGTAGACCACCTTTATAATCACCCAGTTACGTTGTGACGTTTGGTAGCACACAAAGTGTTCCTCCGGTAAACGGGAGTTGCATAATCTCATAGTCATAGGAACATGTATAAGTCATGAAGAAAGCAATAGCAACATACTAAACGATCGAGTGCTAAGCTAACGGAATGGGTCAAGTCAATCACATCATTCTCCTAATGATGTGATCCCGTTAATCAAATGACAACTCATGTCTATGGCTAGGAAACATAACCATCTTTGATCAACGAGCTAGTCAAGTAGAGGCATACTAGTGACACTCTGTTTGTCTATGTATTCACACATGTATTGTGTTTCCGGTTAATACAATTCTAGCATGAATAATAAACATTTATCATGATATAAGGAAATAAATAATAACTTTATTATTGCCTCTAGGGCATATTTCCTTCAGTCTCCCACTTGCACTAGAGTCAATAATCTAGATTACACAGTAATGATTCTTACACCCATGGAGTCTTGGTGCTGATCATGTTTTGCTCGTGGAAGAGGCTTAGTCAACGGGTCTGCAACATTCACATCCGTATGTATCTTGCAAATTTCTATGTCTCCCACCTGGACTAAATCTCGGATGGAATTGAAGCGTCTTTTGATGTGCTTGGTTCTCTTGTGAAATCTGGATTCCTTTGCTAAGGCAATTGCACCAGTATTGTCATAAAAGATTTTCATTGGTCCCGATGCACTAGGTATGACACCTAGATCGGATATGAACTCCTTCATCCAGACTCCTTCATTTGCTGCTTCCGAAGCAGCTATGTACTCCGCTTCACACATAGATCCCGCCACGACACTTTGCTTAGAACTGCACCAACTGACAGCTCCACCGTTCAATGTAAACACGTATCCGGTTTGCGATTTAGAATCGTCCGGATCAGTGTCAAAGCTTGCATCAACGTAACCATTTACGATGAGCTCTTTGTCACCTCCATAAACGAGAAACATATCCTTAGTACTTTTCAGGTATTTCAGGATGTTCTTGACCGCTGTCCAATGATCCACTCCTGTATTACTTTGGTACCTCCCTGCTAAACTTATAGCAAGGCACACATCAGGTCTGGTATACAACATTGCATACATGATAGAGCCTATGGCTGAAGCATAGGGAACTTCTTTCATCTTCTCTCTATCTTCTGCAGTGGTCGGGCATTGAGTCTTACTCAATCTCACACCTTGTAGTACAGGCAAGAACCCTTTCTTTGCTTGATCCATTTTGAACTTCTTCAAAACTTTGTCAAGGTATGTGCTTTGTGAAAGTCCAATTAAGCGTCTTGATCTATCTCTATAGATCTTGATGCCTAATATATATGCAGCTTCACCGAGGTCTTTCATTGAAAAACTCTTATTCAAGTATCCCTTTATGCTATCCAGAAATTCTATATCATTTCCAATTAGCAATATGTCATCCACATATAATATCAGAAATGCTACTCAGCTCCCACTCACTTTCTTGTAAATACAGGCTTCTCCAAAAGTCTGTATAAAACCAAATGCTTTGATCACACTATCAAAGCGTTTATTCCAACTCCGAGAGGCTTGCACCAGTCCATAAATGGATCGCTGGAGCTTGCACACTTTGTTAGCTCCCTTTGGATCAACAAAACCTTCCGGTTGCATCATATACAACTCTTCTTCCAGAAATCCATTCAGGAATGCAGTTTCGACATCCATTTGCCAAATTTCATAATCATAAAATGCAGCAATTGGTAACATGATTCGGACAGACTTGAGCATCGCTACGAGTGAGAAGGTCTCATCGTAGTCAATCCCTTGAACTTGTCGAAAACCTTTCGCAACAAGTCGAGCTTTATAGAAAGTAACATTACCGTCAGCGTCAGTCTTCTTCTTGAAGATCCATTTATTTTTAATGGCTTGCCGATCATCGGGCAAGTCAACCAAAGTCCATACTTTGTTCTCATACATGGATCCCATCTCAGATTTCATGGCCTCAAGCCATTTTGCGGAATCTGAGCTCACCATCGCTTCTTCATAGTTCGTAGGTTCGTCATGGTCTAATAACATAACCTCCAGAACAGGATTACCGTACCACTCTGGTGCGGATCTTAATCTGGTTGACCTACGAGGTTCAGTAATAACTTGATCTGAAGTTTCATGATCATTATCATTAACTTCCTCACTAATTGGTGTAGGTTTCGCAGAAACTTGTTTCTGTGATGATCTACTTTCCAATAAGGGAGCAGGTACAGTTACCTCATCAAGTTCTACTTTCCTCCCACTCACTTCTTTCGAGAGAAACTCCTTCTCTAGAAAGGATCCATTCTTAGCAACGAATGTCTTGCCTTCAGATCTGTGATAGAAGGTGTACCCAACAGTCTCCCTTGGGTATCCTATGAAGACACATTTCTCCGATTTAGGTTCGAGCTTATCAGGTTGAAGTTTCTTCACATAAGCATCGCAACCCCAAACTTTAAGAAACGACAACTTTGGTTTCTTGCCAAACCATAGTTCATAAGGCGTCGTCTCAACGGATTTTGATGGTGCCCTATTTAGAGTGAATGCAGCCGTCTCTAAAGCATAACCCCAAAACGATAGCGGTAAATCAGTAAGAGACATCATAGATCGCACCATATCTAGTAAAGTACGATTACGACATTCGGACACACCATTACGCTGTGGTGTTCCGGGTGGCGTGAGTTGCGAAACTATTCCGCATTGTTTCAAATGTAGGCCAAACTCGTAACTCAAATATTCTCCTCCACGATCTGATCATAGAAACTTTATTTTCTTGTTACGATGATTTTCAACTTCGCTCTGAAATTCTTTGACCTTTTCAAATGTTTCAGACTTATGTTTCATTAAGTAGATATACCCATATCTGCTCAAATCATCTGTGAAGGTGAGAAAATAACGATATCCGCCACGAGCCTCAATATTCATCGGACCACATACATCTGTATGTATGATTTCCAACAAATCAGTTGCTCTCTCCATAGTTCCGGAGAACGGTGTTTTAGTCATCTTGCCCATGAGACACGGTTCGCAAGTACCAAGCGATTCCAAAAGTCCATCATTATGGAGTTTCTTCATGCGCTTTACACCGATATGACCTAAACGGCAGTGCCACAAATAAGTTGCACTATCATTATCAACTCTGCATCTTTTGGCTTCGACACTATGAATATGTGTGTCACTACTACCGCGATTCATTAAAAATAGACCATTCTTCAAGGGTGCATGACCATAAAAGATATTACTCATATAAATAGAACAACCATTATTCTCTGATTTAAATGAATAACCGTCTCGCATCAAACAAGATCCAGATATAATGTTCATGCTCAACGCTGGCACCAAATAACAATTATTTAGGTCTAATACTAATCCCGAAGGTAGATGTAGAGGTAGCGTGCCGACGACGATCACATCGACTTTGGAACCGTTTCCCACGCGCATCATCACCTCGTCCTTGGCCAGTGTTCGCTTAATCCGTAGTCCCTGTTTCAAGTTGCAAATATTAGCAACAGAACCAGTATCAAATACCCAGGTGCTACTGCGAGCTCTGGTAAGGTACACATCAATAACATGTATATCACATATACCTTTGTTCACCTTGCCATCCTTCTTATCCGCCAAATACTTGGGGCAGTTCCGCTTCCAGTGACCAGTCTGCTTGCAGTAGAAGCACTCAGTCTCAGGCTTAGGTCCAGATTTGGGTTTCTTCTCCTGAACAACAACTTGCTTGCTGTTCTTCTTGAAGTTCCCCTTCTTCTTCCCTTTGCCCTTTTTCTTGAAACTAGTGGTCTTATTGACCATCAACACTTGATGCTCCTTTTTGATTTCTACCTCCGCTGTCTTTAGCATTGCGAAGAGCTCGGGAATTGTCTTATTCATCCCTTGCATGTTATAGGTCATCACGAAGCTCTTGTAGCTTGGTGGCAGTGATTGAAGAATTCTGTCAATGACGCTATCATCCGGAAGATTAACTCCCAGTTGAATCAAGTGATTATTATACCCAGACATTTTGAGTATATGCTCACTGACAGAACTATTCTCTTCCATCTTGCAGCTGTAGAACTTATTGGAGACTTCATATCTCTCAATCCGGGCATTTGCTTGAAATATTAACTTCAACTCCTGGAACATCTCATATGCTCCATGACGTTCAAAACGTCGTTGAAGACCCGGTTCTAAGCCGTAAAGCATGGCACACTGAACTATCGAGTAGTCATCAGCTTTGCTCTGCCAGACGTTCATAACTTCTGGTGTTGCTCTTGCAGCAGGCCTGGCACCCAGCGGTGCTTCCAGGACGTAATTCTTCTATGCAGCAATGAGGATAATCCTCAAGTTACGGACCCAGTCCATGTAATTGTTACCATCATCTTTCAACTTTGCTTTCTCAAGGAACGCATTAAAATTCAACGGAACAACAGCACGGGCCATCTATCTAAAATTAACATAGACAAGCAAGATACTATCAGGTACTAAGTTCATGATAAATTTAAGTTCTATTAATCATATTACTTAAGAACTCCCACTTAGATAGACATCCCTCTAATCATCTAAGTGATTATGTGATCCAAATCAACTAAACCATAACCGATCATCACGTGAAATGGACTAGTTTTCAATGGTGAACATCACTATGTTGATCATATCTACTATATGATTCACGCTCGACCTTTCGGTATCAGTGTTCCGAGGCCATATCTGCATATGCTAGGCTCGTCAAGTTTAACCTGAGTATTCTGCGTGTGCAAAACTGGCTTGCACCCGTTGTAGATGGACGTAGAGCTTATCACACCCGATCATCACGTGGTGTCTGGGCACGACGAACTTTGGCAACGGTGCATACTCAGGGAGACCACTTTTATCTTGAAATTTTAGTGAGAGATCATCTTATAATGCTACCGTCAATCAAAGCAAGATAAGATGCATAAAAGATAAACATCACATGCAATCAATATAAGTGATATGATATGGCCATCATCATTTTGTGCTTGTGATCTCCATCTCCGAAGCACCGTCATGATCACCATCGTCACCGGCGCAACACCTTGATCTCCATCGTAGCATCGTTGCCGTCTCGCCAACTATTGCTTTTACGACTATCGCTACCGCTTAGTGATAAACTAAAACAATTACATGGCGATTGCATTGCATACAATAAATGTCGGGACCCCGATTCCAAGTCACACCGATCTAGCCTGTAACACCTCATATCACTTTGCGGCCTCACGCACGGTACTCCCACGGGTGTCGCCTTACCATGGCCCGGGACCGTTTTGCGCCTTTTGGCTCACGTATATGACAATGTCGCTAGCATCCATATGACAGAGAACCCGGGCCGACATGGCTAGTCGTGAACCCAAAGCGGCACTAACGTATGGGGACAGGCATACATGAATCAACATCGAACGTGTCGGTCAGCAGCGTGCGAATCCGGGCTGTAGCACTGGGCTAACAGGACTCCGGGAACCCGGGCTGTAGCAGGCTAGGCAGGACTCCGGATGTCACCGCGTGACATTTCCCCGAAGGGACAGACACAGGAACGATATGAAACACAGGCCGGCCAGTCAAGTGTCCAGAGCAGTAGTGCTGGGCTAGCAGGACTCTGGTGAACCGGGCTGTAGCGGACTACTATGGCTCAAGGAGGCACTAGACTACATTTCCCCATAAGAGAGGCTGCTAAGGATAGACAACTAGATTGTCGGATCCCACACATACCAAGCATTTCAATCATACACACAATATGCTCGATATGTGCAAATACAACATGGCATCACAACAAGACTCTACGACTCAGAGTATTTATTCATTAGGCGCCGAAGAGCCAGATATTACAAACATGGGTCTCATGACCCAACATTCAGAGCATACAAGTCAAAGCACATGCGGAAGCTTAACATGTCTGAGTACAGACATCTACAAATGAAAAAGGCTGAGAAGCCTGACTATTTACTAGATCCTGCCGAGGGCACAAGATCGTAGCTGAGGTATCAAGCTAAACGTCGAAGTCCACACGGAACTACTAGCGAGACTGACGTCTCTCTGCAAAACATAAAATAGGCAAACGTGAGTACAAATGTACCCAGCAAGACTTACATCAGAACTATCTACATATGCATCGGTATCAACAAAAGGGGTGGTGGAGTTTAACTGCAGCAAGCCAGCTTTGACTCGGTGGCTATCCTAACTATGACTGCAAGTAACTCTTTTGAGGTGGCGCACACGAGTCCACATATTCACCATATCAATACACCACTATGGATCTGCTCCCGTCTCCCTACGAGAACACCATCCATAGCACTCACGCTTATCTTGCGCATTTTAGAGTATCCACTTTCACTTGTCTATGAACTGTACAGGCAACCCAGAAGTCCTTTACCGCGGACACGGCTATTCGAATAGATCATATTAACCCTGCAGGGGTGTACTTCGTCACACACGCTCTCGCCACTTACCACCATGTACACCTCGTGTACCTCGGCAACCTTCAAGCGGAAGCCTGGCGAGGGAGTCGGCCACGACCTGACTAACCACACAAGTCTCTAGTCCAGGTTTATCGCCTATTCGGGTTCCATCCGCAAGGAGATCCGGCCGGGGTGTCGCTCACGGCCCCAAACGATGTGAACAGGGTTCCCAAGCCCACCTCGACGGATGGATCTACGCTTGGTACACCGTGCCACGGTGCCTAGTCTGTCCCAAGCCCACTTGTACCGGGTGCCACTTGGTAGACTACTAACACTACCTACAAACACCAGAAACTAGTTGCAACTCCTGGACAGAGATCAAGTTGATTAATAAGTCGAGAGGGGCACTTAAGCATTCCAATGTGTGGTAGTAACTGTTCATGGATCACAAACACATAACTCAGTTCCTGAGGACGGTTTCAATGAGACAACCCACCATGTACTCCTACATGGCCTCTCACCGCTACCTTTACCAAATCGTGTTCACACACTTAGCTCTCACACAGTAGGACATGTTCACCACTTCCCAATTCATCCCCGATGAATCAGACCTGACACAACTCTAAGCAATAGCAGGCATGACAAACAAGCCAGAATGAGTAGGCACATCAGGGCTCAAACAACTCCTACTCATGCTAGTGGGTTTCATCTATTTACTGTGGCAATGACAGGTCATGCAGAGGATAAAGGGGTTCAGCTACCGCAGCAAGTAACAGTTGAAGCGTTGTTGTCCTAATGCAGTAAAAGAGAGCAGGAGCGAGGGAGTGGGACTGTATCGAAATGAACAAGGGGGTTTGCTTGCCTGGCACTTCTGAAGATAGCATTGAGTCTTCATTAGTGTCAACGATCACAACGCCGGAACATCGTCTACCGAAAGGGGACAAATACCGGCAAACAGAGAAGAACACGATCAATGCAATGCACAATATGATGCATGCTATGACATGGCAATATGCTGTGGTTTGGGCTAATGCAACTAGCAGCAAGTTAAATGGAGTTGGCTTGAATCAAAGATTCAAATTCAAACTCCATATGTGGAAATTCAAATGCCATTTACATGATTTGTCCTAAACAGTAGTCATAAGTTGTTCTAACATGCATGGAAATGGTACAGATGGATAGATTGGATTTTTCTGATCATTTTTCATATATAAATTATTTCATTTGGAGTTACGGTTGATTTTCTATGATTTTTAGAAGTTTATAGGATTTTCTGGAATTTTCTGTATAAGAATAAATCCAGAAAATGATTTATAGCGTCAGCATTACGTCACAGCGACGTCAGCAGGTCAACTGGGCGGTCCAGGTCAAACCTGGGCGGTGGGGTCCGCACGTCAGGGTCACTGTTAATTAACTAACCAATTTAGAGTTAATTAAAGGTAAACCCAGGTTAATTATCAGGCGGCCCCACTTGTCATTGACTCAGGGGAGGGGGTCAGCCTGGTCAAACGAGGTCAACTCACCGGCGTTTAGCCGCCGGCGAGGCCAGACGCGGCGGCGAGCCGCGGGTTTGCCCTACGGGGCGCCGTTTGGCGCGCGGAGCACAGCTACGGGATGAGGGCGGAGTTGCGCATCCAACGGTGGCGGTTGCGGGCGCTGGGGTGGCCGGGAGCAGCGCCGGCGACGAGGTTTGCGGCGGTCGGAGTTCGGGTCTCGGCGGTTTCGGTGTGGCGAAGCACGGCAGGAGCAGTGGGTGAGTGCTAGGGACTCCTGACGACGTGCTGAGCACGGTGACACGCTCAGTTGCGGCTATAGGTGACGGTGGCCACGGCGGCGACATGGCCGGCGGCGAAGAGCTCTCGGCTCCGACGGGCATCGATGTTAGAGGAAGAAAACGAGCAAGGGGAGAGGGGGAAACGACACAAAAGCTCACAGCGGGTGCAGCGGTGGCCTCGGCGAGCTCGGGGAGGCACCGGAGCGAGCAGAGCATCGAGGGGGATCTCCGGCGGCCGGCGGTGGAAATGAAGACGGTGGCGTTGTTTCAGGCGTCCCGCGGATGCGTCCTTCGGCTTGGTGAAGCGGTGATCGACGGCGGACCAGTGGGACACGGCAACGGGGCTCGGCGAGGGCAGTAGCTACGGCGACGGCGAGCGGCGTTCGGGCGGTGCAGGGGAGAGAATCAGAGAGGGGATGGGGACGAGGCAGTGAGCGAGGGGGGTTCCAAGGGGTGCGGGGTGACGAGGAGGAGCTCATCCACGCATCCAGCGGCTCGGCGGCAAGCAGGTGACGGCGTGGCTCCTCGCGCGCGCGTGCGCTGTCTCCCTCCTCTGCCTACTGGCAGAGGTAGGCGATGACTGGCACTAGGCCAGTGGGCTGGGCTGGCCAGGTAAGTGGCCCAAGTAACTCTCTTCCTCTCTTTTCTCTAATTTAGTTTCTGTTTTCTATTTTATTATTTTGTTCTGGGCTTTGTTAAAAATGCCAGGGCATTTCCAAAAATCATGAAACTAATCATGGCTATTGTTTAGAATATATCCAACAGTAGACATTTTAGTTTATGATTATTTGAGCATTTAAAATATTTAATAGCATTTAAATGCCCAAATGCAAATACTATATGATTTAATTCAGAGCCCAAATATGTCATGGAAAAATGTGCAACACGTCTGGTTATTGCTTCCAGCATTTCCCAGAAATGATGAACATTTTTGAAAGCCATTTGGAGTCACCGAGAATATTTTAGTTGAACCTAGTGAATTCCTTTAATGCTAGGGTTTAGGCAATCCCCATTTCAAATTCATTTGAAACTTAAACATGATGCACACCTGACTAGCTAGCCTAGAGCAAACCAGAACTAGGGATGTGACAATAAAGCGACAACCATATGGCTCCTGCCAGTTGCCGATAACTCGGTTACAAAACATGATCATCTCATACAATAAAATATAGCATCATGTCTTGACCATATCACATCACAACATGCCCTGCAAAAACAAGTTAGACGTCCTCTACTTTGTTGTTGCAAGTTTTACGTGGCTGCTACAGGCTTAGCAAGAACCATTCTTACCTACGCATCAAAACCACAACGATAGTTTGTCAAGTTGGTGCCATTTTAACCTTCGCAAGGACCGCGCGTAGCCACACTCGGTTCAACTAAAGTAAGAGAGACAGACACCCGCCAGTCACCTTTAAGAAACGAGTGCTCGCAACGGTGAAACCAGTCTCGCGTAAGCGTACGCGTAATGTCGGTCCGGGCCGCTTCATCTCACAATACCGCTGAACCAAAATATGACATGCTGGTAAGCAGTATGACTTATATTGCCCACAACTCACTTGTGTTCTACTCGTGCATATAACATCAACGCATAAAACCTGGCTCGGATGCCACTGTTGGGGAACGTAGTAATTTCAAAAAATTTCTACGCACATGCAAGATCATGGTGATGCATAGCAACGAGAGGGGAGAGTGTTGTCCACGTACCCTCGTAGACCGAAAGCGGAAGCGTTAACACAACGCGGTTGATGTAGTCGTACGTCTTCACGATCCGACCGATCAAGTACCGAACGCACGGCACCTCCGAGTTCAGCACACGTTCAGCTCGATGACGTCCCTCGAACTCCAATCCAGTCGAGTGTTGAGGGAGAGTCTCGTCAGCACGATGGCGTGGTGACAATGATGATGTTCTACCGACGCAGGGCTTCGCCTAAGCACCGCTACGATATTATCGAGGTGTAATATGGTGGAGGGGGCACCGCACACGGCTAAGAGATCAATGATCAATTGTGTGTCTAGAGGTGCCCCCCTGCCCCCGTTTATAAAGGAGCAAGGGGGGTTCGGCCGGCCAAGGGGAGAGGCACGCCAGGAGGAGTCCTACTCCTACCGGGAGTAGGACTCCCCCCTTTTGCATGTTGGACTAGGAGAGAGAGGGGAAAGAGGTGGCGGGGAGGAAGGAAAGGGGGGGGGGGGCGCTGCCCCCTCTCCTTGTCCTATTCGGACTGGGGGGAGGGGCGTGTGGCCCTGCCCTGGCCTCCTCCTCTCTTCCACCTAGGCCCACTAAGGCCCATTAAGTTACCGGGGGGTTCCGGTAACCTCCCGGTACTCCGGAAAAATCACGATTTCACCCGGAACACTTCCGATGTCCAAACATAGGCTTCCAATATATCAATCTTTATGTCTCGACCATTTCGAGACTCCTCGTCATGTCCGTGATCACATCCGGGATTCCGAACAACCTTCGGTACATCAAAACATATAAACTCATAATATAACTGTCGTCGTAACGTTAAGCGTGCGGACCCTACGGGTTCGAGAACTATGTAGACATGACCGAGACACCTCTCCGATCAATAAAGAATAGCGGAACCTCGATGCTCATATTGGTTCCCACATATTCTATGAAGATCTTTATTGGTCAGACCGCATAACAACATACGTTGTTCCCTTTGTCATCGGTATGTTACTTGCCCGAGATTCGATCGTAGGTATCTTGATACCTAGTTCAATCTCGTTACCGGCAAGTCTCTTTACTCGTTCCGTAATACATCATCCCGCAACTAACTCATTAGTCACAATGCTTGCAAGGCTTATAGTGATGTGTATTACTGAGTGGGCCCAGAGATACCTCTCCAACAATCGGAGTGACAAATCCTAATCTCGAAATATGCCAACCCAACAAGTACCTTTGGAGACACCTGTAGAGCACCTTTATAATCACCCAGTTACGTTGTGACGTTTGGTAGCACACAAAGTGTTCCTCCGGTAAACGGGAGTTGCATAATCTCATAGTCATAGGAACATGTATAAGTCATGAAGAAAGCAATAGCAACATACTAAATGATCGAGTGCTAAGCTAACGGAATGGGTCAAGTCAATCACATCATTCTCCTAATGATGTGATCCCGTTAATCAAATGACAACTCATGTCTATGGCTAGGAAACATAACCATCTTTGATCAACGAGCTAGTCAAGTAGAGGCATACTAGTGACACTCTGTTTGTCTATGTATTCACACATGTATTATGTTTCCGGTTAATACAATTCTAGCATGAATAATAAACATTTATCATGATATAAGGAAATAAATAATAACTTTATTATTGCCTCTAGGGCATATTTCCTTCAGTTGAATCCGGCCTGCTTACAGCCCATCTGATAATGGCCCGTGACACTTTTAGGCCTATGCCCCGCGTACGGGCCTGCTTAAAGCCCATAATTTTATTGGGCCAAACAGGACCGAGATATATTTTGGCCTATTAACTGCTCGTCCTATTTGGGCCAAACATGGGCCTTAGGCAATTTCGGCCTGTATTGGCCCGTGATTTTTTCGCCTCAACGCTAGCCCAATCTAGGTTTTAGCCTGTTAAAAGCCCATGGTATTCTCTGGCCCGGCTGGACAAAACTTTACTCGGCCTGTTAAAGGTGGGAAACAACTATAGGTTTAGACCTGCTAATGGCCCAAGATGATTATAGGCCCAGGTTTTGGCCCATATGAGTAACGGGCCGGCCTGAAGACCGACAACACTGAGATCCATTGAACCTTCCGGCCTAAATTGCAGCATACCGACCAAGAATAAACCTAGACTATACAACAAAGAAATTACAGCATATTACATCCCCTCGGCATCAAAGTTCGGCGCCAGTGATAATAAAGGGCAACCAGACAGCAGATTACATAAACTGGGCAGGTCGCCACCAATGGAAGTTAACAGGCGGACAAAATAATAGACAAAACCGACGGCACTTCAACACAATTCAAGAAAGGTTAGCCCGGCCCAGGAGCTGCAACGCAAGCAGCTTAGCAACATGACGAGACTGCGTTTCTTTGGTGCTCATGTCCACCAACTTAAGCTGCATAGCATCAATAAACGTCATGTACTTACGGTTAATCTTGCATAGAGATTGGAGTTCCAGTCGTATTTGAGCGGAAGCATGTATTTTTGCTTGAATTTCAGACTAAAGAAGTTGAACAGATTCAGGCGACTTCATCGAGCTTGTGTCACTGAGTAAGTTTGACACTACATCAAGATGTGACCTCGTGGTTGTATCCCTACCCTCAATATGTGTTGCCCTCTCCTCTGGAATAGGTGTTAGAGGGACAAACAATGGGTTCGTCTCACTATCATTGTGGCAGTTCTTCCTAGCAGCAGTGTTGTCACCCTGAAAGAGAAACAAATAGGTAGATAACAGGTTTTGCATGTATAAGCATCAGCGCTGTCAATTCATCTCATTTCTTTGTCAGAAATAAAGAGACATGGTTTAAAATAGCATTAACATAATAGGCATTGTTCATAGTTAAGACGGCAGGAAATGGCATTGTGTAGGAGCGGCCAGCTTCACCAGACCACTGGATTACAGATCAAGAACACAAGCATAGATGTAGTTCTAAACAACGTATAAGCATGAATGGTGAGTGCACTGTCAATTTATACCATTTCAGATTGGTAAATAAAGAGACACGATTAAAGAACATTAATATAATATGGCATTGTTCATAGTTGAGACATAGCAGGATATGACATTGTGCTGTTGTTGGTAGTCTCACCACACCACTGGATTACAAATCAAGAACACAAGCATACACATAGTGCTAAAGAAGATAACTTGCTATGTTTAGTTTAATTTACATGGTATAAGGAACTAGATTGTACAACTAAAGACCGAAATTGAGAAGGACAAACTTATGTTTATGTACTTCTACTTTATAAACTTTGAACAAGCAATTTGATGCAGACGACAAAAAATAAGCAACATTTGCACTCATAGCTATCCAAATATAAACAACAAAGTTTGAAGGCTCGAGGAGGACAAACTTACATTAGTAGTGAAGACAGGCTCTATAAAGGCCTTGTCCATATTGATGGGGGGGCAATTCAAGAAGTTTATCGCACACTCTTCTTCAAGAGTATTGCCTTTATTCTACATTTTGTCAAGAGTAAATATAGATGTGAAAATATAGGAACAAATGGCGATTATTTAACTTAATATGCAGAGTACAAATGTAAATACAGCATACAGGCAGAAGGCACTGACAAGAGCAATGCGGACCTAAACTTCTTCAGTAACATTGGTTTTATTCAATATTTTGGCAAGAGTAAAACTAGATCTGATGTGTAAAAAAATGGAGGACAAGGGAAAATAAGCTGCAAAGTGTACATGAAGAACTAGCTGACAAATATAAGTACAATGATGAAGGACAACAGATACTTGCAAGAACAATGCAGAACTAAATTTCTTCATAGGCATTGGGTTTATTCTACATTAATTTAAGCATTAATATAGATCTGATAATTTGGAGCGAACAGTGGATAAGCAAGCTATAATGCACAATGATGTCACATAATCCACCAGGTATGAATGTAAGGACAACGATATGACAATAGGTACTCACAAGAGCAAAGCAGCGACCAGCATAGTTGCGATATCCAAGGTTTTGCGGCGCTGGTTCGATCGCCAATATACGTCGGGTGCTATGTGATTTCTCTGGTAGCACCACCTTTTTCAAGGACTTTCCTTGTACTGCTTCAGGTTCTGCAATCACCCTCTTCCTTTTGGATGTGTGAAACACATGAACAACATTTGAATGAAAAAACATGGTATGACGACAAATGGAATAGGTGTTGATAATGGATGGGCATGGCATCTTCACATATATCATGAGTAAACTAAGCAGACGGTGGTGCAGCGAAGCAAAAGAAATTCTAGACACCTTATGCAAGATATGTGCAACCAATAAAACCTTGCCAAATTAGAACATGCACCTTATTGGGTGAACAGGATAGGCCATCTGCCTTTGACTCCTTGAGCTCAGAATAGTCATTAGGATCATATTCTGAATACGGATCTATAGGTCGGGAGCATGTGGGTTTCATTGCATCCACAATGGACCTCAATCCCTTGATGCCAAGTTTGTTACCCATTGAACTGTTCCGGAATATTCTTCTGATGTGCGCATTCTTATATTCATTGTGATTACATACAATATCTGTAAAGCAAGAAAACACAAATAGTAGTGAGATTATCTTTGTAATGCAGAGGATATTGTAATATAATAGAGGCTCCCTGTAAACCCTTGTGTGCTATCACTGGATTCTGATGAGAGAGCCCATGTGTGCTATAATATGGTGAGTAGATTAATATAATCTGGCACAAGTACAAAAAAAAGCTCCCTGTTGGGGGCCCCAGATGTAAGGATAGTTGGCAGACAATAGGTTCATAATATACTGTATAGAAAGTTTATTGCCAAACCATGATAACAAGAGCGTAGAGCCAGTAGGCAGATCGTAGTGTAGATAATAGGGGTACACCATAACCACCATAAATAAATCGGGAAAGCGGAACTGGCTGGAAAACATAAGGTTTTGCCGCTACTAATATGCAGCCTATCGATCACCTACAGGCCAGCTCTATTCATCTGAAGGCGCACATCTGTTACTATCAGTTTAGTCTATCAAAGACCGCACGGCTCCCACCATTTCTGGGGTATTATGGCAGACCAACTCGAAGTGCGAAATCATTTAGCAGAACCGGCCCAATAGAGGTGTCGACTGCAGATGTCCCTGCTCCCCTTCCTGACAAGGAACATACTGTGCTTACTAAAGAAGAACAGAAGAGGAACATGTTAAAGAATAGAAGAGGAAGCATATTCTGCATGTCTGCATGCAAGTCGCGTGACTTTTGTCATTTGGGCCAGTCGATCATTTCAGGCTGTTGGATGAAGATCCTACGTCTCCTAACTCTTCTTCTTCCTCGTCTCTGATACTTCCCATACAGAACACCGCACGGGCCCCCGGCCGAACCACCGGCCCCCACCGCCTGTGTTCCTCCGCCACCCCCACCCGCCACCTCGCCCCCACCCGCGTCGAGTTTTCTTCGTTCGGTGAGGCCCCACCACCGCCCCCCACAACCACCGTCCCCACCCGAGCCCCTTCCTTCGCACCGGCGAACTCCAGCGAGCTCCCAAAAATCGACTGACCCAATTTCGAAATTTACTCTACTGTCATTTAACTAGTGTGGAATATAAAAGGGGAAAACCATAAGCATTGCGAGTATAGTGTTGAGCGTGCCATGGCGGATCTGAAGGTGCAAACCGGACAAAGGCAACTTCGCAACCAATGTTTGCTTTCAATTAGCAAGTAAGTGATGGACAAGAAATCAGAGTAAAGCAGTGGCGATCTATTTTCTTGATGCGATAAATAAGTTGAGCAGATACGAAAGAGTACCGCCTCTGGTGCGGCGCCGTGTATGCATCTGCTGAGAATTTGATGGTGCTGCGGCAGCGATGGCTGTCGGCAGCGTGGAAGTAGATCTAGGAGGGTAGACAGTGGCGGCAGGGCGCGGTGGACGAGACGGTCGTAGGAGCGGCGCTGGCAAGGTGGACGACGGCGGGGATGAAGCGAGAGGACGGGATGCAAGGATCCCGGTCCGAAGCAGTGGATGAGAGAGGTCGATCTCTTATAATGGTCGACGGCGTAGGGGTATCAGCTTCGGCATGGTGGAGGAGGACGGTGGTGGATGGGATGGCGGACAGAGGAGGCTGGGGTGGAGAGGGTGTTTTGGCGCCCACGGAGTATGAATGGGTAAATGGGGGGAGAGAGGAAGGGGGGAACCATGTCTTCAGGGCGCGCTTGTCTCAAATGCGAGGAAATTTACAAACTTAGCCCCCGTTTAAAATTTCCTACATCACAGCAATATTAGTCGGTTGGGGATAGGACGGTAATCTCGCATACACCGAATATTTTCCAATGAGAGTTTGTTTTTGGCGCCCACCGTGTATGAATCAGGGAGGGAGTCGATTTCGGCCGAGGAGACACTGTGTTTTGGCGCCCACCGTGTATGAATCCGGGTGAGAGGCGGTTATGTCACGTTTGAGTGAAATTACAAACCTACCCCTATCGAAACCTATAGAAATCGAGCCAATAGGCTTTGCGTGTTAGGGATAGGCAGTAATTTCCATCTCGCAGATTTTGATTTCGGGCGGTTACTGCAACTTTCCCCGCTTCATTCAAATTTTTGTAGAGCAAGAGTGCACGTTTACCGTGCCAACTCAATTCGAATCCAATTTATATTCTATTTTTGTTCGGGCATGATCCATTTGCGATTGGAATAAAATTCTATATACATCATTTTTTATATATACTTTCAAAAGCACAACACCCTTTATACATAAATATGGTTTACAAATGGCATGATCTCAGATTCATAAGGTTGTATCCATCTTAATTTGGATTTCCAAATATTTGAAACCACTTTATGTTGAAATCCAATGTATGCATTCCTCGCTAACTGTCTCAAATTAATGTGTGTTTCATGCGGGTTTTTTACTTCTCAAACATGTATAATGTGTTTCACACACGCAACATATAGTGTAATCCCATTTAGACATTAATTGCATATAAATCATGCATTGTCTCTAATTAAAGAATCTACGGATCACTAATATTGATAAACTATATAACATTACACGTGTCCCCAAATTCAAATGAATATGCATGTTTCATACACCAATTTGCGTTATGATATTATCGATGTCGTGAACTCCAGTTTAAATATTTGAATCCCCTTTAATCCAGATATTCGTCTCATATAGCTATCACTCATGCTTATAAAGGAGTATCTCTCTAGACCTATACATGTTCATCGTCTCTCGGGTATCTCTCGTGCTACCTGTATGTCGACAATGATCTTTTATCTTCGCAACACACTGACGGTACTCTCTCCCTCGACCTTCATAACTCTATCTCTCTCTAAGTATATCTCGCTCCCTGCTATGTGTCTCTAACTATGATTCTCCATGTGAAATCTCTTTCTCTCACACAAACACAAACTTCGTCTCCCGGGGTCTCATTTCTCTCTACTATTCCCCTGTGTGCCACTCGCACACCGCCTCTCACACAGAGATGTCTTTCGCTCCTTAGATATGAGAAGCTATGACTCTTCCTCTTAAATATCTCTTTCTCACACACAAACACAAACTCTGTATCCCAAGGTCTCATATCTGTCGGTGTACTAAAGTAGGGGCACTCCTTTGTACCCCTTTACTTGTGCACGGACAGTCAGAGCCGCGCCCACGGCCACGCTAAGCAGAGCAGAGGAGGGAAACCGGGAAGAACCAAAGCACAAGACGGCCAAGGCAACGCCAAGACCAGAAACACCAAAGAGCAAGAGGGCGAGGTTGACTCACCCGGCAAGGCTCTTGTCGGGGCCGCACCAAAGAGCAAGAGGGCGAGGTGGACTCCCCCGACAAGGCTCTTGCCGGGGCGGCCTCCGCGGCCCCGGTAATAGCCTTGCCGGGGCAACTTGCCCAAGGCCAGCAAAGCGAGCCACCCTTGAGCCCAAGGGTTCCAAACACCGTCAACAACTACTTTGGAACCAAGGCTCGGGAGGCACCTCCGTGATGGCATGCAGATCTTTGTGAAGATCATAAACACACAAGATCAGATGGTGACCAGAAGAGGGCGACCCTCGGCGGGATCCTAGCCGAGGAGATCCACAAGACCCCCGGCAAGCGCCTTGCCGGGGACAACTGCGATGCCACGGCAAGACCCTTGCCGGGCCCCCGGCAAGGCCCTTGCCGAGGGCGCCAGCAGGGCCACTACCAGGCCCGCACCAGCCAAGGCTCCACCGCCATTCGCATGCAGTTGCCAGCCCAACCAGCTGGGCAGGCACCTGCGTGGCAACACACGGCTTCCAGACAAACTCAGCAAGCACCTGCGTGGTGGCATGCAGATCTTCGTGAAGACCCTGCCACTGCGCCACCTCAGTAGCCTGCCTGCCTACATGGCACCGCACGCATCACTGGCCTCGGCGCGTGTCGGAGCGAGACGGAGCGGCGACGGAGGGACGGGCCTTGTTCCGGTCCCCGATAAAGCTAATGGACACCTAAGTAGCGCATTTAATGCGCTTTGTCCCGTAATGCCGGGCGATAAGCTCGCGCACTGTACGCCTTTCCACCTCCTGTGTGCCACCGTGGCAACGCATCCTCGCAGCCCGAACCTGGGTAAACGATCCTTGTGCTGGCTCCTGGACCTGCTCTTCTCACAACCCCGTGCCCGCCGACCATAGAAGGGATTCCAGTGATCCCATAGGTATCGTTCCCACCGACATCTTTGGCGCGCTAGGTAGGGGGCGCAGTTCTGAGAATCTGGTCTAGCAGTTAGCCTAGCAGTTCTTCGTCGCCATGGCTCCCAAGAAGAAGACGATCAAGGCGATCGGCTCGTCGGGAGCCGAGCGGCCCGCACCAGTGCGGGCGACCAACGGGCCGGTCGCGAACAGAACCCGAGCCGCGGACCGCGAGCACCAGCATCGCCCTGGCAGTCAGAGCCTGGCGAGCGGCGTCGTTCGTGCGCCAGACGACGAGCCGCACGCTGCCATATCCAAGGACGGGGCTGGGCCCCCCGCAGGCGGCGCGGGGCCCTCCAGGGGCATCGTTGTGCCCCCCACGGGCGACGCAGCGACCTCCAAGACGCCCACCCCTGCGCCCACAGTGCGCTCTTCCCATGGGGTGCGCGATGAGCAGCGTCACCACGGCGGTGACTCTGGACACCACCGTGGGAAGAGCCCTGTGCATCGTCCGCGGGACGAAGGAGTCCAACATGCCCGCTGAAGTGCTGGCGAAAATGGCACGTAGCCGCTGGGCCGTGATAGAGCTCCTTCTAACGTGGTTAGAAGTCGAAGCGTGCCACGGTCCACGCAGCTGTCACCACCACCCACGCCAGCAGAAGCTTTGGCGCGCGCGCAGCTGCTCCTCGACTTCCCTCCTGCTGCGAAGAAGCTCGACGAGTGGAGAGCCACCATCCGGAGCCTCGTCGCTGTCACCAATAAAGATGATCCGCGACCAGTGGGGCCCTCGGGCCGGCGCTCCGTCGAGCCACCACATGTCAGCGGTGGGAGGACCGGGGGAGCTGCAGTCACAGTACACTCTCCCCCCCGCGCCAGCTGCCGCCGGTGTCGATCCGTCGTGACGACGCATGTGATAACATTTCCATAGCGTCGTCCGACCCACGGACCCACCGTGACCAGTGCCAAGTTCTTCGAGAACGAGCCCACGAAGATGCTCGAACCACTATCGAGCGCCGGCGCGATACACGCCACCAGTCGGATAAGTGGGCGGGACCCGCTATGGACCACCCAGCACCGGGGGGCTCAGGCGGCCTACCTTACGAGGTGGGTTTCCTAGCCTTTACCTGTGAACTGCGGCAGTTCCAGTGGCCATCCCACCGCACGTTCAAGCCCGACGTCAGCGAGAAGTACAACGGCAAGACCCATCCATCAGAGTTCCTCAGCATCTACACCATCACGATGCAAGCTGCCGGAGCTCGCGACGATAAGGTGCTTGCCAATTACTTCCCGTTGGCACTGAAGCCCAACGTCATGTCTTGGTTGATGCACTTGCCGACGGATTCCATTTCTTCTTGGTCGGATCTGTGCCATGAGTTCGTTGGTGCCTTCACCGGAGGCCACCAAGCTCATGGCCAGGCCAGTGATTTGCATATCATTCCCCAAGTACATCGAGGGGTTCAGCCGGGTGCAGTACAACATCCCCGATGTTCATCCCGCCGCCGTGATTAGCGCGTTCCATCAGAACGTGCGCAACCGCAAGATGCACGAGGAGCTGGCGATGAACAAGGTTAAGGATGTGGCCGAACTTTATGTTCTGGCCGATAGGTGCGCCCGGGCTGAAGAGGGAAGGAAGTTCCCCGGCGAGGACGCCGGCGTGGAAACCGACTCTACTGATGAAGACACTGCCGCCCCGACGAAGAAGGGCCGGCGTTGCAACAGGAAACACAAGGGCAAGACCGTGCTTGCCGT
The DNA here is from genome assembly GCF_018294505.1 of Triticum aestivum. Classification (NCBI taxonomy): domain Eukaryota; kingdom Viridiplantae; phylum Streptophyta; class Magnoliopsida; order Poales; family Poaceae; genus Triticum; species Triticum aestivum. Next base: position 74,907,083 of record NC_057805.1, read on the forward strand.
CGAGGGATCCGACAGCACCGGCGCCGCCAAGAAGGCCAAGGCAGACGACCCCGACAAGGAAATTGCCGGGTGCGCCGCTTGCTGGGCCTTGGCGGCTGCCGACAAGCCGGGGGGCTCCGACAAGCAGTATTGCAAGATCCATCGCACCAAGGGCCACGACCTCTAGAACTGCCGACAAGTCGAGCTGCTGGCCGAAAAGCAAAAGGCCGAGTATGAGAGGAGGGACAAGGAGAAGGGTCAAGACGGTACCGAAGGATCCGGCAAGAAGCGTGGCGGCCAAGGAGGCCATCGCAGCAAGGATAACCAACAAGAGAGGCCCGCCCGGGGCCGTGACAAGAAGCAAGAAGACGATGATCATGATGAGGACGACGAGTCCGGCGAGCAAGAGTTTCAGAAGGCTATGGAGGCCATGTGCGTCGATGGTGGCGCCTCGCTGCATACTTCTCACCGCCAGCTCAAGCAGTGGGCGCGTGAGATCACAGCAGCGGAGCCATCGTTCGACGCCCATAAGCCGCTGAAGTGGTCCAGCACGCCCATCATCTTTGACGCCGAGGACCACCCTGATCGCACCACTGCGGTCGGGTGTTTTCCGTTGTTGGTCTCAGCAACGATACGCAACCTCAAGGTGAACAAGATGCTGGTTGACGGCGGGGCCGGTCTGAACTTAATCTCTCCCGTTGTGATCAAGAGGCTGCAAATTCCCGATGGAGACCTCGAGGAGACGGGCACGTTTCAAGGGGTCAACCCGGGAAGAAGCCAGCCGAAGGGGAAGATCACATTGCCCGTGACGTTTGGAGGCGAGTTGAACTACAGGACGGAGAGGATTGTCTTTGATGTAGCCGAGATCCCTTTGCCCTACAACGAGATCCTCGGCCGCCCGACACTAGCCAGGTTCATGGCGGCGTCGCATTATGCCTACAACACGCTGAAGATGCCTGGGCCGATGACCATCATCACCGTCCCCTGCGACAAGAAGGATGCGCTGATATGCGTGGACCTACTCTACTGGGAAGCAGTTGCAGCAGCTGCCGCCAAGGCACTCGCTCATGCTGCTGAAGCCCCGGGAGGGAAGAAGAAGCCCAGCAAGACCTCTCGCACCCACTCCAGCAAGCGCACCTCTTTAGAGTGTTGTGCTACCGTCAAGGACGTGCCAGAGAGCTCCACCGGCAAGAGCAAGAAATCCAGAGTTGCGCCACCGCAGACCAAGAAGGTGTCCGTTAGGGAGGATGGCACGGGAGGGGCTTTCATCAATAGCCTTGCCGGGGCAACTTGCTCAACGCCAGCAGAGCGAGCCACCCTTGAGCCCAAGGGTTCCAAACACCGTCAACAACTACTTTGGAACCAAGGCTCGGGAGGCACCTCCGTGATGGCATGCAGATCTTCGTCAAGATCATAAACACACAAGATCAGATGGGGACCAGAAGACGGCGACCCTCGGCGGTATCCTAGCTGAGGAGATCCACAAGACCCCCGGCAAGCGCCTTGCCGGGGACGACTGCGACGCCACGGCAAGACCCTTGGCAGGCCCCCGGCAAGGCCCTTGCCGAGGGCGCCAGCAGGGCCACAACCAGGCCCGCACCAGGCAAGGCTCCACCACCATTCGCATGCAGCTGCCAGCCCAACCAGCTGGGCAGGCACCTGCGTGGCAACACGCGGCTTCCAGACCAACTCAGCAAGCACCTGCGTGGTGGCATGCAGATCTTCGTGAAGACCCTGCCACCGCGCCACCTCAGCAGGCTGCCTGCCTACGTGGCACCGCACGCATCACTGGCCTAGGCGCGTGTCGGAGCGAGACGGAGCGGCGACGGACGGGACGGGCCTCGTTCCCGTCCCCGATAAAGCTAATGGACACCTAAGTAGCGCATTTAATGTGCTTTGTCCCGTAATGCCGGGCGATAAGCTCGCGCACTGTATGCCTTTCCACCTCCTGTGTGCCACTGTGGCAACCCCTTTACGACTATAAAAGGAGGCCCAAGGCATACTGGAGAGGGATTCGGCCTTTTGGAACTACACAGCCACCATAGCTAGTTCAAAAGCTCAAGAACACTCAATACATCCACCAAAGCAGGACTAGGTTTTTACGCATCCTCGCGGCCCGAACCTGGGTAAACGATCCTTGTGCTGGCTCCTGGACCTGCTCTTCTCACAACCCCGCGCCTGCCGACCGTAGAAGGGATTCCAGTGATCCCATAGGTGTCGTTCCCACCGACATATCTCTCCACCATTCTCTTGTATGTCGCTCACACACACTCTTTCTCCCTAGAGATATCTTGCGTTCCCTCATATGTCTCTCTAGCTATCACTCTCGTTGTGGAATATCTTTCTCTCTCGCAGACACAAAACTCCATCTCTCGGGATCTCATTTCTCTCTGATATTTGTTTGTATGTGACTCACATGCACACTCTCTCTATCTCTCTCACACCCACACACACATAACTCAGCCTTATGATCCACTCGACTCCTATCTCTAACACACACTAGCTAGCTAGCATCTTTATGTTTCTATTTATCTGTTTCTCCATCAACCTTCTTTCTCGCCCTCACTCTTGCTTCCTATCACGCACACTATATATGTTTCTCTCTACATGCAGTCAAGTGCCCTCTTTTTATCTTTCTCTCACACACACATAACTGCACCCTCTGAACCACCCGGCAGTCATCTCCAACACTCAAACTAGCCGATGTCCCTCTATCTAGCATCTCTATCTCTGTATCTATCTATAGTTTCTCCGTCAACATTTCTTTCTCGCACGCACTCTTGCTTCCTATCACCCACACTATATATGTCTCTCCATACATGCATTTATAGGTTGATGTCTTTTGCACAATCGTTGTGTCTCGCTCCCTCTGCTCGCCATAGATGCATGCTCCTGCCCACGCCACTATCTCTTAAAGACAAAAACACATGCTCAATTATCGAGCCTTCTTCCCTGCACTCTCACATGCATGCATATTGTCACACCGATCTCTCCCATATCGTTGATCTTATGACTTATGTCTTCTTTCTTTTATCTCGATCATGCTCGCGCGCGCACACACACATCCCACGTATACATGTATACCTCTCACACATGCACATTCAAGGTCTCCTATGTCTCCATACATTCAAAAGCGCCTTCGTTCCCTTGTTCCGCCGTAAGGACGGGGCGTAGGTTGTGGCCACCATGCCAACCTTTGACGTGCGCGGGCTGGTGCCACCGGCGCCTTCTGCTGTCCCGACTGCGAATGCGCTGGTGGACGTGTCCTCTGACGACTCTCGCCAGGAGGAAGAAGAGGAGGACGACGAGGAGCGCGACTCGGAGGCGACCCTCGAGGGGATGGGGGAGACCTTCCCCTTGAGCAAGGCCGACATCCTCCGCACCCTTCCTGACGACGACGAGGCCGACGCCCGCGAGGAGAAGGGAGTGCTGCCCGTGATCCCGACGAGGGGCCGGTCGGCACTGATCTCCCGAGATGCTGCTTCCGTTCCAACACCGCCTGGAGCTGCTTCCGGCCCACCTGCTGCTCCTTCTTCTGCTCCTGGGGCCCATGCGCCCGCGCCCCAGGCCGGGAGGCTCTTGGGCTTCAAGCTTAGTAAGAGGAGGGTGGACTACACCGCGGTGGACCAGTAAGTGCTCTTGCCTTGTTTCATTCTTGCTTCTGCTACTTGACCTTGACGCTTCTCCGCTGTGCGATTAGGCTGACGCCTGCGGCGAAGAAGAGGAAGGAGGAGGCGATGGTGCCGCCCGGGACCAACCCGCCTCCTCCGGCTGCGTCTCCCTCCGTGGAGAAGGGCAGCGCTGGTGCTCATGTCTCTCCAGCCCGGTCATCCTCACGAGGCTTGGGGGAGAATCCTCTAGAGGAGCCAGCCCCCGTGGCCCCGCTGGCTCCGGAGGCACTCGTGTCCGGCTCGGCTGCTGAGGTCTCCAAGGCTCAGTAGCCCCTAGTCTCCCAGGCTATGGTGACGGTACCTTCTCATCTTCCTCCCGCTGCAGAGTTGATTCCAGGCCCTTCTGCCTCCCCTGTCGTCTTGGAGCGCGCTCTTCTTGAGATGACCCGGCTGCGAGAAGATCTTCAAGGCGCCGACCCCCTCGTGGTGGCTGGGCGCCTGGAGCTAGTCTCGAGCTGGCTCCATTCCGACATGTCTGTTCGAGCGGCGCTGAGCCAGGCCGCGGCGACCTCTGAGAAGGAGAAGCAGGCCGCCGCCCAGGCAGCGGCTCCTCGCGAGGCGGCGCTGAAGGACGTCGAGGCCGCCCAGGATTGCCGCCGGGCGCTGGAGGCCGAGCTGAAGACCCTGCGTAGCGAGCATGCAGAAGAAGCCCGTAGTCGCAAGGCGGAGGAGGAGAAGATGAAGGCTCGGGAAGATGCCATCAAGGGTCGCGACGCCGAGCTGGAGCAGTCGACGAAGGCGCAGGTCACTGAGCGCGGCCGGCTGAGGAGCTAGAGCGGAAGGTGGGGGCGGAGAAGGCCGAACTTGTTGCCAAGGCGAAGGTTCTGGCTGTGGACCGCGCAGCCTTCACGCTCCTCTAGGAGAGGTCTCGTGTGGCACTGAAGACACTCTATGAGAAGGGCTTGGAGAAGCCGCTGACCACCGACGAGGACGGCCCCGCCCAACTGCCTCCCTTCTTGGTCGAGGCACTCGAGGAAGTTGTGAGCGGCATCGGCCCCATGGCAGAGGAAGAGGCTCGCATCCTCTCCTTAGCTGCGCTGACGCGCGTCTTCAGCCACCTCCATCTTCACAACCCTACCGCCCGCCTTGACAAGCTGCTGGAGCCTGTGGACGACGAACACTGCGCAGCCGCTGCCTCTGTCGTGAAGGGTCAGGTGGAGGCCCTGCTGAAGAAGTTCTGCCCCTTTGCTCCCGCGCCTTCGACCGGCGGTGCTACCGATCCCGCAGCTTCGGCCGATGGTACGGGTGAAGGCGACGCCACCAAGAAGGGAGCACCCCTTGCGGGCGACGGGGACGCCCAGGGATGACTTGCTCGCGGCTGCTTTCCTGTTTTACTCCTGCAACATGCATCATGCCTCGTGGAGGCGTTTAAACTTGCGTTTGGTATTGTGAGAACAATATGCCTTGTAATATTTGCTTTGAGATTTTGCGATTTCCTTCCCATTTGCTTTACGTTCTACGTCGACAGAGCCCGACCCCGCGCATACCTCAGCCGCCGTTGGGTCGTCCGGATCACCAGGACGAGTCCAAGGAGTGAGGGGCTACGTGGCCAGTCAGGCTCCTGAGTCGCGATGCTCAGGAGTCCCCCTTGACGTGCAAACAGCTTATGGAAAGGAAATGCAGGGGTAGGTCTAGTGTTCTACGTCGGCAGGGCCCGGCCGCGCGCATACCTCAGCCGCCGTTGGGTCGTCCGGAGACCAGGATGAGACCAAGGAGTGAGGGGCTATGTGACCAGTTAGGCTCCTGAGTCGCGATGCTCAGGAGTCCCCCTTGACGCTCAAACGACCTCCATACCTTTGTCCTCGCCGAGGCTCGGCTCGGGAGGGGCGCGCGACGACCAGGTCCGGGGGTCCTGGCTGGGGGGCGTACGCTTGGGCGTGACCCAAGCGAAGCTCCCGTGTCCAGCCCCCTCGCGCGACTCTCTCGAGGGGAGGTGTTGCGATGAGGCCGGACACTGAGCTCAAGGGCTCCCTGAGGTTGACACGGCCGTGGGGCTGCCCTTAGTTGTTTATCACCAGCGCGGAGCATAGCGGTTCCGCACTTCCACGGGCATAGCCGCTCCTCGGCAGTGTCGATGGCCAGCACGGAGCATGGTGCTTCCACTGGTAGGTGGGAGGGGACTCCCTACTGCGGAGAGCCCCCGGGGCGTGTGTAACCCCGCCCTGACACGTGGCTTGCACGAGAGGGCTAGACGAGGTGTGTCTGGGCACTCGTGAGCCAGCGCAGGACTCACGAGGCCCTACCTCAAGGCGGGTTGCACCTGGTCTTGATTCTTGATAGCTGTGGTGGCCCTGCGAGATGGTTAGACAACCTGTGCCGAACGAATCTCCTGAGGTTATCACGTGAGAAGGCCAAGCACCAACGACCCCAGGAGGTGACGTGAACGGGACCGGCCCGCCAGACAGAGCTCAGCCGTTGGATTTATCGACGCTGCAGGGACGGGCCCGAGCACAAATGTCGTGCCTAGCCTTCTTATGCGAAGGGCCCTGAAGAAAGACGATCGGCGCGCGGCTCCCATGGCGGGTGACAGTCAAGCAGGTGATAACCATAGATAGGTGAAGCATGGAAAGTGAACTAGCTTAGGTAAATGCAAGAGCGATACATGCCACTGGGCTGGACCCAGTGGCTTGGGGATGATGCAGCCCGAGGGGCGCCCCCAGCAAAGTAAGCTAAAGGTGTAAAGGGATACATGCCACAGGGACGGACCCACGCGGCCTGGGAATGATGCAGCCCGAGGGGCGCTCCCAGCTAAATAGACTTAGAATATGTCACCTGGTTCTGTTGTTGAAGGAATGTTGGGGTAGCTGAAGATGCGTGACGAAGGGGTTGCTCCTCACGAGCCACCGGGGCCCTGAGCCTCGGGAGGCTCTAGGGGTCCGGGCGGTTCCTCGAGGACCGTCTCCATCTCTGCCAGGACTGCGTGATGCCTGGCCTCTTGAGCCGCCAGGATGCTCCGCAGGTTGCGCTGGAAGGCGGACGCCACACTCGGCAGGCCAAAAGGCATGCGAACGTAGCTGTGAGGCGGGCCCTCGCAGCGTCCCACGCGCGAAGGCCAGAAAGGCTCCTGAGATGCGGCTCTGTTGAGCCCTGGGATGTCGATGCAGACGCGCAACCAGCCATCCTCGCCGGGATGGGGAGCCGCGCCGGGTGAGCGGCGGTTGCCGCGCATGGCTCTTGCATCCTGCAGTTCCTAAGTGGTCTTGATGATGAACTCCTGAGCGCCGGGTGCTCCTCGTCCGCTGTCCTCCTGAGGGAAACATGCTGCAAAGCACGCCTCCACGTGGTGCTCGAGCACCTCCCTCGTGATGTTGGCAAGGTCTGAGGCCCTCCAGAAGAGAGCCCCCGAGTCCTGCCCGAGGAGGGCACCGTGTGCGCCTTCCTATGCGAGGGAGGGAGGCGCCCCAGGCGCGAGCGCTGATCCTGACGAGGCTCCATTTGCGGCGCCGCTCTCCTGAGGCCCTGTGCGGAGTAGCTGCTTCTTCTTCTTCTTTGGGATGACCTCAGGAGGGTACTGCGCTGCATTGTTGCCGGGGTCTTCGATTGACGCTGCTTGGAAGGCGCGCTCGAGGGAGCACACCGCATCTCTTTCTTCGCAGGGGACTGCGATGATCCCGCCGCTTCTTGGCATCTTGAGGATGTTGTAGCCGTGGTGAGTTACTGCCATGAACTTGGCCAGGGCCGGATACCCGAGGATGGCATTGTATGGCAAATGGATGTGGGCGACGTCGAAGTTGATGAGCTCGGTGTGGTAGTTGTCGCGCTGTCCGAAGGTGACAGGGAGGCGGACCTGCCCTATCGGCGTGGTGGAACCGTCAGTCACTCCTGAGAAGGGCTTGGTAGGTTGAAGTTGGTCGTAGGGCACTTGGAGGCCGTCGAACGTCTCGACGGACAGGACGTTGAGCCCTGCGCCGCCGTCGATGAGGGTCTTGGTAACTTGTACGTTGTTGATGACGGGCGAGCAAAGCATTGGGAGAGCGCCAGCGATGGCCGCGCACTTGAGCTGATCTACCGAACTGAAGGTGATGGCACACTTGGACCGCCTGAGTGGGCGCGTGGCCTCGAGCCTGGGGAGGACTGCGTTCACCTTGCGAGCAAACTGCTTGAAGATTCGCTGAGAGGCTGGGGCTTGAGCTTCGCCCAGGATGCATGCGATAGCCCTCTGCTCCTGGAAGCCCCCAGCCCCGTCGTCCTGATGGTGGTTGTCGTTCCTTCTCAGTGGTGGCGGCAGCGGAGGAAGCCCAGCATTGCCTGAGGATGGTCCTCGCGAGGCTGATCCTGCCAGCGGTCCTCACGAGGCTGGTCACGCCACTCCTGGCGAGGGCCACGGTCGTCCCAGCGTCCTCCGCCATGTCATCCTCCTCGGCCGTAGCCTCGGTCATTGCGCTCGAGGCGTCGACCGAGGCGTCCATCTCGAATGGCCCTGAGCTCCTGACAGTCGTTGGTGTTGTGGCTGTGAACGTTGTCTAAGGCGCAGAACAGCCGGCTGCTCTTGGATGACTCGGGCTAGTCGCGGCCGCGCTTCGTGTCTGGCTCCGCCGCGAGTACGGCCGCTCCCTTGCGCTTCACGTCCTTGGCCTTGGCTTTCTTCTCCTCCAAGTCGGCAGCCGGGAGCTTGAGAAGGGAAAGGTGCCCTTCCTCAGCCCTTGCGCACTTGGTCGCCAGGTTGAACAACTCCAAGGACGTGCACAACTCCTCGTGGATGGTGAGCTCCTCCTTCATCTTGAGGTCGCGGACGCCATCAGAAAACGCGGAGATGATGGCCTCGTCCGTCACCTTGGGGATCTTGAGGCGAACATTGTTGAAGCGCTGGATGTACTTCTGGAGGGTCTCTCCTGGCTGCTGCTTGACACGGCGCAGGTCACCCGCGGGCGGAGGGCGGTCACGAGTGCCCTGGAAGTTGGCGACGAAGCGGTCGCGTATCTCATCCCAGGAGGAGATGGAGCCTGGGGGCAAGTTCAGGAGCCATGAGCAGGCACCATCCTTGAGAGCCATGGGAAACCAGTTCGCCATGACTTTTTCGTCGCCGTTGGCCCCCTCGATGCTTAGTTCGTAGAGCTGCAGGAATTCTGTGGGGTCAGGGGTGCCGTCGTAGCGAGGAGGCAGGTCTGGCTTGAACTTGCCCGGCCAAGCGACGCTGCGCAGCTCAGGAGTGAAGGCACGACAGCCCGCGGTGGCCATCGGGACCCTTTGCTGATGCGGAGCCTGCCCTTGATGTCCGCGCACCGCCACCGCAGGCGGCGCACGGCCTTGTCGTAGTGGTGCTGGGAGCACGGGAGCATTTTCTTGCGGACGAGGAACTTCTTGGCAGCTTCCTTCTTCCAGCACGGGCTCCTGACACGGCTGGTCGCGCCGGGGGGCCGCACGCCTTGGCGCCAGGACGCCGTCTTGGTGCGGAGGTGGTGGAGTTGGCGCTCCATGAGCCACGTCGCCCGCAGCTGGCGGAGGGCGAGGCAGCGAGAGGGATGGCGCAGGCGAGCCCCCTGCGGCGCTGACGAGCTTGGCGATGCGGTCCAGCCAGTCCTCGTAGAGGTCGTCGATGGGGCGGTAGCGCAGGAGTTCGCGTGCCATGCACAACGCGCCTGCGCGTCCGTGGGAGCGCGACGAGCGTGAGACGACGAGCCGGCCGAGGTCAGCGACGGAGTTTCGGTGCAGCCGTCCCGCCGCACCGAGGGGTGCAGCAAGGACGCCTGCTGCTCGTTCCCCGCCGGGCTGGTGACGACATTGGTGGCAGGCAATGGAGAACGACGGGGAGGCCCGCCGACGGGAGCCGTCTGAACGGTGCGGGCGGCGAGGGCGGCCCGGCGCTCAGCGCGGGCTCGGCGAGCGTCCGCCATGGAGACGAAGCGACGGGACGCGGATTGATGGAAGGAAAGCTTCGGCGCACCCCTACCTGGCGCGCCAAATGTCGGATTTTGGGTTCCGGCAAAACCCTTGAGGTTCGAACACTGGGGTGCGCACGAAGATTTCCCCCTACCTAATCACACCCTCAGCCTCACCGCGATCTCGAAAGGCTAGCTAAACGAACTCGCAACACAAGAGACACAAGGTTTATACTGGTTTGGGCCACCGTTGTGGTGTAATACCCTACTCCAGTGTGGTGGTGGTGGATTGCCTCTTGGGCTGGTGATGAACAGTACAAGTGTAAGTGCATCTAGTGCCACCCCTAGTTGGTTTTGGAGTATTGACAACAAACCTGGTTGAAGGACTAATGTGTTTGTGAGAATTGCAGGATAACACAGGTAGTAGTCCCTCATTGATTTGGTTTACCTACCGGATATGACCCCTAAAAATGTGTGAAGACATTGAAGATAATGGTGCCATGTGAAGATATTCACAACGAAGATTATGACTCGAGAATACATTCACGTGAAGACTATGGAGTGTGAAGACATAGCTGTTTTGTAGTTTCCTTTTCTTCTTTGTTGAGTCATAGGAACCACTGTACTGTTAAGTGGGGTCCAAGTGAACAAAGTCAGAGTGACTGAAGTGATGCTCAACCAAATCCTAAGTCTTCGAGCGAAGACTATGAGAGAAAATCTTATCCAGAGCTGGATGAGTCAGCTTTACTTGTAGCCCAAGTCAAGCTGCCGCGTGTGTTTGAAATCTGACCGTTGGAACACGTGTCAGTTCCTTAGTGACCCAGGGTCATTTCGGACAAATCAGGTCGGGTTGCCTAGTGGCTATAAATAGCCCACCCCCTACACCATAAATTGGTGGCCACTGAGAGTTAGTGCATGGCTTTTGTCGTTTGAGAGCAACCCACCTCGAAGCCTTTGAGAGAAAGATCCTTGCGAGGACAAAGCCCAAAACAACCAGAGCCAAAGAGTGTAAGGCATCACTGAAGTCTTTCTGTCTGCGTGACCTGAAGACTTGTTACACTTGAGGACTGTGAATCCTCCAGCCTGTTAGGCGTCGTGTTCTGAGCATCCAAGAGTCATTGTTGATTGCCGGTGAACGATGTCTGTGAAGGTTTGGAAGTCTACCTTGAAGAATTACCAGAGTGATTGGGCGAGGACTAAGTGTCCTTAGCTCAAGGGGAATAAGGTGAAGACGCGGTCTTCTGAGTTGAATCTCAGCCTCCCTAACCAGACGTACAGTTGTCACAGCAACTGGAACTGGTCCAACAACTCCTTTGTCTCCACCAAGTGTCGGTGTGGAACGACACCTATGGGATCACAAGAATCCCTACTACGGTTGCCGGGGCGCGGGGTTGCAAGAAGAGCAGGATCAGTAGTCAGCACAAGGATCGTTTACCCAGGTTCGGGCCGCGAGGATGCGTAAAACTCTAGCCCTGCTTTGGTGGGTGTATTTCAGAGAGTTCTTGAGCTCTCGAACTAGCTGTGGTGTGTGCGTGGTTTGAAATAGCCGAATCCTTCTCCAGTATGCCATGGGCCTCCTTTTATAGGCGAAAGGGGCTGCTACAGGGGCATACAGGAGGTGGAAAGGTGCACAGTGCTATGAGCTTATCGCTCATATTACAGGACAAGACACATTTAATGCACCGCTGAGGTGTCCCCTAGCTTTATCTGGGACGGGGGCGAGGCCCATCCCGTCCGTCGCCGCTCCTCCTCGCTTCGACACGCGCCCTGGTCACCGATGCGTGCGGCGCCATGTAGGCAGGCAGGCAGCTGAGGTGGCGCGGTGGTAGGGTCTTCACGAAGATCTGCATGCCGCCACGCAGGCGCCTGCTGAATTGGCCTGGAAGCTGCATGTTGCCACGCAGGTGCCTGCCTAGCTGGTTTGGGCTAGCAGCTGCATGCGAACGGCGGTGGAGACTTGGCTGGTGCGGGCCTGGCAGTGGCCCTGCTGTCGTCTATGGTGAGGGCCTTGCCGGGTGGCCCGGCAAGGGTCTTGCCGTGGCGCGCTGTCATCCCCGGCAAGGATCTTGCCGGGGGTCTCGTGGCTTCCCTCGGCAAGGATCTTGCCGAGGATCGTCGTCTTCTAATCCTCATCTCATCTTGGGTGTTCCTTTTCTTCACAAAGATCTGCATGCCACCATGGAGGTGCCTCCCGAGCCCTGGCCCAACGTGATGTTGAAAACCGTGGGCTCAAGGGTGGCTCGCTCTATTGGTGTGGGGCGAGCTTCCCCGACAAGGGTCTTGCCGGGGCAGCTAAACCTGCTTCGTCCCTCTGCTCTTTGTGGTATTGGCCTTGGCGTCGCTCTGGCTGTCTTGGGCTTCGGTTTTACCTCGGTTCACCTCCCCTGCTCTGCTTGGTGTGGCCGTGGGCGCGGCTCCGACTGCCCGTGCACAGGTAAAGGGGGTACAAAGGTGCGCCCCTTCCTTTGTACACCGACAGGAGCCCCCGGGCCTGGGCCACACATAAGCGCGACACGTTGTTGGGCCAGGCCCAAAACGGTGCGCGGGCAGGCGGGGCGATTTTTACCACGGTAAAACTTTTCACGCGCTGCGCTTCGCACGACCCGCGCGCGGTGCGGCATGGCGTGGAGGGGTGCGCGTGACGTGGGCGGTTCCTGCACACGCGCGTCACATTGCAGTAAATGGGCAGCGCGACCCGCGGCTTCCCCATAAAAAGGGATAACCGCGAGCGCACTGTTCCTTTCACCCTTCGCGCAATCCCAATCTCGAAAGCTTCCGCTCGTCTTCTTCTTCTTCTTCTTCTTCAAGCTTTGCCCCTGCTCACCACCGTTGTGTTTCCGCCGCCCTCTGCCTTGCCCTTCTCCCCCAGCTGCCATGCCGCCGAAATCCGTCAAGGGCAAGGTGGTGGCCAAGGATGCCAGAGCGGCGGAGACGCCGGAGAGTGCGCTGGCGGTGCAGCGGACGCAGTCCGCCTTCTTCCCCTCGACAGTCGACGTGTTCGAGCTTCGGGACTCCTTCAGGCCCTTGTGGGGGGGGGGGTGAAGACGGGGGAGAGAAGTCGGGGCATCCAGCCACGCGCGTCATCCCCGCCAACTGCGCCAAGGCTGCCCCAAATCGGCACCCCTTCTTTGTCGACTATTTTTCTTGCGGGCTTTGTCCTCCCTTCTCCGATTTCTTCAGCGACATCATGCACACTTTTGTCTTCCACCTCTTGGATTTTACCCCAAATGCTGTGGCGTGCATGGCCCTCTTTGCGCACCTCTGTGAAGGCTTCGCCAGGGTGCACCCCAACACGGCGCTCTTTCGCCATTACTTCTCCCCTCGGATCCAACCAGGGGGCGCCATCTCCGGTTGCATTGCCTGGATCTCAAGGTCCAAGGGGGCGTATCTGGAGGGCGCCATGAAGGAGAGGTGGGAGGAATGGCGGGGACGGTGGTGCTGGATCGAAGAGAAGGACCCGCCGGCGTTCTGCAAAGTTCGTCGGCCGCCGCCGGTCCGCAGAAGCGATTGGAGTGACGTCGACGCTGACGACGGGAAGCTCACGGTCGCCACTTCCAGGATCCTCCGGCTCACCGAGGCCGGGCTCACCCTTGAGATGATCGGGGCGGACTTCATCCGCTGCCGGATCGCTCCACTGCACAACAAGGGGAGGCTGGCCTGGCTCTTCACGAACCCCGCCGACATCATGCGGCTTCACCCTGGCCTCGACCACAACTTCACAGTGATGGGGCATGCCCATTTCTGCCAGCGGCTCTTCCAGCTCGATGTGGGCCGCGACGGCGAGGTCGAGCGGACCGGCAAGGTCGCGAGGGCCACCGCAAAGGCCGGCAAGGTCTTCAAGGGGCCCTTGTTCAAGCCGCCGGCGGGAGTGGTCCTGCTGTGCAATAACTCGCGCCGGACCGAGATCATCGCCATGATGCCGGACTGCAACGCGCACGGCCCCGACCCGAGCTGGAAGGAGCCGGAGGACGTCGAGGTGCAGTAGTTATTCAACACTCTTCACGAGGGGTACATCAACGCCAACGCCGAGCGGCTGCTCGTCCAGGACACCACCTAGGCGGAACTGGACTACATCGCCACCAGGGCGAGGGAGGCACAGCTTGCCGAGGAGGCCGGCAGCGCTGATGGTGTGGAGGACAAGGCTGCGACGGCCGCGGAGGAGGAGGAGCTCGCCCGGTGGGCGGCGGCCGCCGGGGAAGCCAGCAGCGCCAGCTCTGAGGCTCCTCTGGTTGAAGATGTGGTCGGCGAGTCGTCGTCGGAGGAGGCCGAGGCTGCAGGCCTGACGGCGGCTATGGGGAGAGGGCGAGTCCTGCGGCGGGCTAGTTCCGGCGAGCCGGTCCGGCCCGGTAGGGCTGCGCGGCCATAGCTGACCTTGGAGGCGTCCGGGCGCCACACGAGGGCCGCAGCGGCGAAGAAGCTGGCGAAGGCCGCGGTGAAGAAGAAGACAGCCGCCCCTTCTTCGTCCAAGCGTGTCCAGACACCGCCTCTTTCCCCTCCTCCGGCGGATGTTGACGCGGAGGTCACTTTCGATTATGGATCCCTCGGCCCGAGGAGGAAGAGGAAGACAGCAGAGGAGGAGGCGGACGACGAGTAAGTATCTGGTTCCTTTTCGTTATCTCTGCCTCCTCAATCTGTGTCGCTTGTCTTGACTTGTCGTCGTCTTTGCAGGGACGTGGAGACGCTGGCCCACAGAGTGAAGAGGGCCATCGTCTCGGCGGGTGGCCAGCCCCCAGCTGGTAATTCGAGGGCGCCACTGGTGGTGTTGAGCAGCCCGGACAGCAGCCCCCGGCATAGCCCCCAGCGTAAGTTCATCACTCTCCCCGCTTCGACATGTGTCAGGGGCACGACACTTTGGTGCTGACCTTGCCAGGTACGCAGGAGGAGAGCAGCAGCAGGAGGAACCGCAAAGGGCTACTCCCAACACGCCGCCCCCATCGACCACGCTGCCCCGAGGGGCGTCCCCGGCAAGGGCGCCAAGCACCGAGCCTACGCACATGGAGGAGGAGGAGGAGAACTTGGGCGCCGGCGGCTTTGCCTCGACGCCAAATGTTGGCGGGGAGGGGACTTCTTCTTCCTGGCCTGGCACTGGTGCTGGTAAGTCGCTCGCCCTTCGTCCCTGTTCATTTTTCTTTCTTGCTCTTAGCCTTGGCCTCGCCTTACCCCCTTCTTTGGTGTCCAGATTCCTCCTGGGTGAACCCAGAGGACGTGGATGCCATCGTCGAGGACATCGCCAAGGCCGCCGAGGCGGACGCCGAGAGGATCGCCGCTGAGGAGGCCGTCAAGGGCGGCGCTGAGGAGGCCGTCAAGGGCGGCGCCAAGGACGCCGCCAAGGCCACCGAGGCGGACGCCGAGAAGATCGCCGCCGAGGGTGCTGCTGAGGACGCCGCCAAGGGGCCCGCCGGGGAAGCCGGCAAGGCCACCGCTGAGGAGACCGGCACGGGGGCTGCCGGGGAGGCCGGCAAGGCCGCTTCCGAGGAGGAGGAGGTGTCTGATGAGCAGCCTTCCTCCTCAGTTGCTTCCGGCTCCGGCAAGTACCTGAGGGTGACTGACGACTTGTTCGTCCACCTTCCAGGCGCGCCGAGCACCAGGACGTCCGTCGAGGGAGAGGTGTTCGATGATGATGTGCTTGCCGCCGCCAGGCTTGTGGTCGTCGACGAGCCGAGCGTTGGTGGCGACGGCTCGCAGGAAGAGCGGCTCCTCCACGCCATGGGCGCCAGCTTCCGGAAGCTCCAGGCGCTCCACCGCGCCCGCCTGGACAAGGCTAAGTCCATGATGGCGGTGGTGGAGAAGGCGGAGGCGGACCTCCAGAAGCGCGTTGCCGAGACGCGGGACTGGTTCCGCGAGGCTCACAAGGAGCTGAAGGCTGCCCAGGGCGAGCTGGCCAAGCGCGACGTGGAGCTCACCATGAAGCTCGCCGACGTCCAGAAAGCCCAAGAGACGGCGAGGAACTTGGCCGCTGCCGCCGAAACCGCCCGGACCCAGCACGAAGCCGCGCTGAACTCCCAGGAGGAGGACCTTGCCGCGCGTGAGGAAAAGCTTGCCGCCACGCTTCGCGGCAAGGATGAAGAGGTGGAGAAGCTTGTCTTGCAGCGGACCAGTGAGCTGGAGGAGAGGCACAAAGAGGCACTCAATGCCCAGGCCCAGGTTCACGCCAGCAAGCTGAAGGAGCTGGAGGCGGAGCGCGACGGGCTGAAGGAGCAAGCCCTGAAGCTGTCCCAGGAGAAGGACACGCTTAACAGCGCCCTGACGGAAGCGCAGGGCACGGTCGTCAGCAAGGCCGGGGAGCTTTCCGAGGCTAACAACTCCATCCAGGACCTCAAGCTGAAGCTGGAGGGTCTCGAGAAGATGTTGTCGGAGGCCAGGGCCCGGGAGGAGACCCTCACCAAAAACCTAGAGGACGAGAAGCAGCTGCAGAAGAACGAGGCCCTCAACTTCATGGATCACGTGGAGGGCGAGAATTGCTGGCTCGACCGCCTTGCCACCGTTGCCAACAAGGCCGCCGCACAGCTGGCCACCATGGGGTTGTTAGACGTGAGGTATGCCCCGGAGCGGAGCGTGAGCGCCAACTCCAGCCTGACCCTGTTCTTTGAGAAGGTTGTCGGCGCTTTGGAGCGGCTTCACACCAACCGGGCGGCCTCGCTGGCCGATGAGGCCCGGAGGCTTTGCCAGGGCGCCATGACCAAGGTTCTCACCAAGGTGGCCTACTGGTACCCTGACCTCGACTTTGACGCCGCGCTGAAGAGCTTGCCGGAGGGTACTTACCTCGCGCCGCTCAGGGAGCGCATCAAGCCATCATCAGCCGTCTCGGCGGAATTCTGAGGGTGGAGGGCCAGCGCCCGGATTAGGCACCCCATTTGTCATCGCCGCTGCAGGTTCACAACCAAGACAATTGCTATCTCTAGTTAGAACCGCAGCAACAATTTAATGTAATATGACTCTACAACACTTTTAGTATCATGCATGTTATTTTCCTGTTCAATTTTTCCTTGTATGTCCACCCTACGTAATTGGGTAGGCTTGCCGGCGCGTAAACCCAGGGCGGCGTCTTGGGGACGGATCCCCATTGGCCTTGCCGTCTTTAGCGCGGCCGCCCGAACTGTCGAGCTTGACTCGAGTCAGAGTCGGGTGTGTTGCCAAGTGCGGAAGGCTAACCCGCCACTCTCGATGCGGCCGCTTTGAGCTGTTGAGCGGACTCGAAACAGAACAAGGGCGTTGCCAATTGCGGGAGGGCCCCTTTGCGTGCAGGTTTCTCATACATAGGCAAGATCTCCGAGGACGATAACCTTATATATAAAAGGAAAAAAAACTCAAAGCTCCGAATGGCTTAGCTTCTCTGTTGCCGCACTGGCGTCCTTCACACTCGCAGGCGGCGGCCTTTTCTCCTGGCCATGTCCTTCTCGGGAGCCATGGCGACGAAGAACTGCTAGGATAACTACCATACCGGATTCTCACAATAGCGCCCTCTACCTGGCGCGCCAAAGATGTCGGTGTGGAACGACACCTATGGGATCACAAGAATCCCTATGGCGTCGCTCTGGCTGTCTTGGGCTTCGGTTTTACCTCGGTTCACCTCCTCTGCTCTGCTTGGTGTGGCCGTGGGCGCGGCTCTGACTGCCCGTGCACAGGTAAAGGGGGTACAAAGGTGCGCCCCTTCTTTTGTACACCGACACCAAGCAACTGGTTCTATCTCTTCCTTCACTTATTTACAGTTTGTCTTCGTGAAGTCTTTTGCTTGTTTGTCTTATCTGTTTGACTTCACTATGTGACGACTATTGTTGTTTGGCTTCATACTATCTTTCATCTTGATCCATACTACCTAGCTGCTAATAGTCTTCGTGCTTTAGGTTCATTACTTGCTTGACTTTGGCTTGTCTAGTGTAGTATACCTTCCGCTGCATGTCTATAGGTTCATTTCTATCGTTTGTCTTCAAAACTCCCATGTTTTGAAGACTTTCATAAAAATCGCCTATTCACCCCCCTATAGTCAATAACTAGAACTTTCAATTGGTATCAAAGCGAGGTACTCCCTTGTTCAGTGTGATTCGGTTTAACCACCTGGAGTTTTAGCGATGTCGACTGCAGGGATAATCAAAGTCTTTGCTGCGCGCCCAGTCTTCGATGGCACTGATTACCCCTACTGGAAGAATAAGATGCGTATGCATCTTGAAGCCATTGATGTCGACCTCTGGTATGTCGTCAAGAACGGTGTTCCCAAGGGCGGTGAAGGTGTCACCCCTGCTGATGTCAAGAAGTTCATTCAACTGGATTCTACTGCCAAGAATATCATCTGTGGTCATCTGACCAAAGGACAGTATGGCCGTGTGAGTGCTCTGGAAACTTCGAAGCTAGTCTGGGACTGGCTGTCCAAGGTCAACGAAGGCGTCTCAACCCAGAGAGACTCAAGTATCAGTGTTCTTCGCAACCTCTTCAACCGCTTCAAGAGAAACGACAATGAGAATGTCCAGCTCACGTTTGATTGCCTCACTGACATTACAAATGAGCTCCATGCTCTTGGCGCCACTGAGATCACCAAGCATGAAATCGTCAAGACACTCTTGAGATCACTTAACAACTCGTTTGACACCCTAGCCTTAATGATCCAAGAACACCCTGACTTCAAGACTCTCGATCCGTCTGACATACTTGAGAGGCTCAACACACATGAGTTCCAGTTATCTGAGAAAAGAGAGATCTATGGTTCTAGCTATGGACGTACTCGCACTTTGAAGGTAAAAGATGTTTCCTCATCTGAAGAAGAATCTGACTGCAGTTCTGGGGATCCTGAAGACATTGGAAAGGAGCATGCTATGCTTGTGAAGAAGTTCCAGAAACTCAATAAGAAGAAAGGCTTCAGAAAGTCTTCAAGATCCAGCTCAAGAAATGATGAAGCTTCCACTCATGACCACAAGAAGAGAACATGCCACAAGTGCAAGAAACCTGGTCACTACATCTCTGAGTGTCCTCAGTGGGACAATGAGAACAAGAAGAAGAAGAAGAGCAAGGAATATGATTCTGATGACAAGAAGAAGAAGAAATCCTCAAAGTCTTCCTCCAAGTCTTCATCACATAAGAAGAGCTCATCTGGCAAGGCTCGTGCTTTTGTTGGCAAGGAGATGGATTCAGAGGAAGAGTCCGCTTCTGAGGAGGCAGATGTGGAGTCTGAGGAGGAGTCTGACTCTGGCGTTGCAAGTCTGGCTCTAGCCACAGCCTACGTTGCCAAGTCCATCTTCAACACTAAAGACAATGGCTCTGTCACCAACGCTGATGCTAATGACAAGGACGACTCTGCCCCCACCTACTGTTTCATGGCACGTGGTGCCAAGGTAAACTCACGCGATGCTTACTTTCAAACATCAAGTGAAGATGACTGTGATTGTGAATCCTAACGCAGATACAAAACACTTGCTAAAATTGCAACTGAACAATAGAAAGCTATGGAACATATTCAAAAACTGTTAGACAAAAGCGATGACCTGTTGGACGCGGAAATGACCTGATCTCAGTCCTTAATTGAAGACATAAAAAAATCTTCATGTTAAGTACAAGGAACTTGAAAGTCGTCATGAAACTCTCTCAACAACTCATGAAAAGCTTTCCTATGATTATCTTCAAAGGAAGCAAGAACTTGAGAAAATGAGAGCAGTTCATGAAGATCTTCAAAAAGAGAACGAGTCACTTCGTGCTCAATAGATCAGTCCCGCTCAGGAAGGATTTGAACCATCATGTCTAAAATGCCTTGAGCATGATAACGCTACTTCTGTTGCTGAATGTTCTACTGCTGCTACTGTCACAATATCTTCAACTGCTAATGTGGTAATTAACCCCTCTGCTGAGGATACCACTACTATTGTTGATGAAAATGCTAGGTTGAAGACATTGCTTGGAGACTAGGATGTACAAAAGTATCAAAGGGCATCAGACACTATGTGATGTCCTCAAAAAGCATATTCTGAACCGAAACCCTAGAAAAGAGGGTGTCGGGTTTGAGAGGAAAATGAATGTTGATGGTTCTTACTGGAAGCCTGAGCAGTACCCCAAAACCACATGGGTTGCTGCAAAGGGACCTTCAGTGGACCCATCCACCTTATCTGGCTTCACTTGTGCTAACTCGATTGTCATTGATGAATCCTTTGATGCCAACAATAAACTGTTTAAGAATCAGAATGGTGAAGTGTTTGCCAGGTATATTGGTACTAACTGCAGGAATGGACCACCTATGAAGAAGATCTGGGTGCCCAAAAGGTGTCTTGAGAATCTTCCTGTGAATGTCATCATGAAACCACAAGGGAAGAAGACACACCCCAAACCAAAGGCTTCATATGGTCCAAAGGCTTCAAACAGACAGAGGACTCACAAGAGTCGCCCTAACGCCAACGTTTTGTAGGGAAATCATACTCAAACTTATGAATATGAGTGCGTGTCATCAAACCGCTATGTTCATAAAACTAAGAACTATTCTGCTTATTCATATGAGTATTATTCACCTCCTGCAAGGCTATTTGGTAGGGCTCCAAAGCCAAAGTTCTCAGATGCTACACTTAGACTCATTGCTTCTAAGCCACCCCTAAAGATGTGGGTGGTTAAGAAAAATTAACTTTCTTTTGCAGGGAAAGGTCTCCAGTCGGAAATCAAAGGCGTCCGATGCTTATGTTGGGGACCTAAAACATCTTGTGGGGTGCAAGATAAAATGCCAAAATGATCTTACTATGTATTTTGTTCCTGAATCACTTGCCATTCATCCTACCAGTCCTAACCTTGATCTGAGCTTTGATAATCCTCTTGTTTGTCAAATGTTTATGCTTCACAATACTCTTGGTGAAGCCTATCCCCCTAACTGTACTATAGGGTATGACACCACATGCTTCAGAATGGATTATGGATAGTGGATGCACTAATCACATGACTGGTGATCAAAGTCTTCTCATGGACTCAACCTTATGTCCATCTGACAAGAGCCACATCACATTTGCTGACACTTGTAAAAGCAAGGTATTGGGTCTAGGTAGAGTTGCTATCTCAAAGGATCAGCACATGGATAAAGTGATGCTTGTTGAATCCCTTGGTTTCAACTTAATGTGTGTCTCAATGCTTTGTGACTTGAACATGATTGTGATATTTGGAAATATCGTTGCCTTGTTCTAATGGAATCTGAAAAGTCTCTAGTCTTTGAAGGGTACCGGAAAGATGATCTATATATGGTAGATTTCTCAGCAGGACCACAGTTAGCCGTATGTCTTCTAGCAAAAGTTTCAGAGTGCTGGCTCTGGCATCGGAGGCTAGGGCATGCTGGCATGAGGAACCTGTACACTCTCGCAAAGAAGAAACACGTCGTAGGCATCGAGGGCGTCAAGTTCAAGAAAGATCATCTGTGTGGTGCCTGCGAAGCTGGAAAGATGACGAGGGCCAAGCATCCCTCGAAGACAATCATGACGACATCTCAACCCTTCGAGCTACTACAGATGGACTTATTTGGTCCTACTCACTACTCTACTCTTACTAACTGCATGTCTCTATGGCTTCGTCATTGTTGATGACTTCAAGATATAATTGGGTGCACATAATCCTCTACAAGAATGAAGTGCAGGATGTCTTTAGACGCTTCGCCAATCGTGTCATGACGAACTATGGCATCAAAATCAAGCACATCAGAAGTGACAATAGCACAGAGTTCAAGAACACCGGCCTCGATCTTTACCTTGATACATTAGGCATCACTCATGAGTTCTCTGCTCCATGCACACCTCAGCGGAATGGCATCATGGAGCGCAAGAACATGACACTCATTGAAATGGCTCGGACGATGCTTGATGAATACAAGACACCAAGGAAGTTCTGGCCTGAAGCCATTGATACTGCATGCCATGTCATCAACCATGTTTATCTTCACAAGCTTCTGAAGAAGACATCCTATGAGCTCCTAACTGGTAAGAAGCCAAACGTCAGTTACTTCAGAGTATTTGGTGCTAGGTGCTGGATCAAGGATCCACATCACACTTCAAAATTTGCATCGAAAGCACATGAAGGTTTTATGCTTGTTACGGAAAGGATTCGAACCCCTACAGAGTCTTCAACCTCTTTCACTAGAAAGTGGTTGAAACTGTAGATGTGCGGTTCAATGAGACTAACGGCTCGCAAAGAGAGCACCTGCCAAATGTGCTAGATGAAGTTCCACCTTGTGAATCCATCAAGCTCATGGGAACCGGAGAAATCATACCCTCTAAGGTACAGGCTGAAGAGGAACTTATCATTTCTGCGCCTAATCAACCTGAAGACAATGCTCAGCCTGAAGTCAATGCTCAAAATGAAGACAATGATCAGCAAGAGCAAAAACTTCGTCCAGTTCATCCTCTTGTTGCAAATGAAGCACAGATTGAAGAAGAAGTGTATGTTGCACAACCACCTGGCTTTGAAGATCCAAAACATCCTGATATGGTATACAAGCTCAAAAAGGCACTATATGGCCTCAAACAAGCCCCTCGTGCTTGGTATGACACACTCAAAGATTTCCTGAAGAGCAAAGGCTTCAAACCTGGTTCTCTAGATCCTACACTCTTCACGAAGACATATGATGGAGAACTATTTGTGTGCCAAATCTATGTGGATGACATTATCTTCGGCTGCACTGACAAGAGATACAGTGATGAGTTTGGACACATGATGCAAGAGCAATATCAGATGTCCATGATGGGTGAGCTGAAGTTCTTCCTTTGTCTTCAAATTCGTCAGCAAAGCAACGACATCTTCATATCTCAAGAGAAATACCTCGAAGACTGCCTGAAGAAGTTTGGAATGCAAGATTGCCAAGGTTACACGACGCCAATGCTAACCAAGAGTCATCTGAGTCCCGACGCCAATAGTAAAGAGTTCGATCAAAAGGTATACCGCTCCATGATTGGTTCTTTACTTTATTTATGTGCATCTAGGCCAGATATGATGCTTAGTGTTTGCATGTGTGCCCGATTTCAAGCGGCGCCAAAGGAATCACATCACTTAGCTGTGAAGCGAATTCTTCGATATTTGGCTTACACCCCAACACTAGGATTATGGTATCCAAAGGGCTCAGATTTTGATCTAGTTGGATTCTCGGATGCTGATTATGACGCTGACAAGGTGGATCGCAAGTCTACATCAGGCACATGTCACTTTCTGGGACGATCACTTGTCTATTGGTCTTCAAAGAAGCAGAACTGTGTGTCTCTCTCCACTACTGAATCTGAATACATTGCTGTTGGATCTTGCTGCGCTCAGCTTCTATGGATGAAGAAAACTCTCAAGGACTATGGCATCCATCTGAAGCAAGTACCAGTCTACTGCGACAATGAAAGCGCCATCAAGATTGCCAACAACCCAGTTCAGGACTCGAAGACAAAGCACATTGAAATTCGTCATCACTTTCTCAGAGATCATGTCATGAAGGAAGATATTGATATCATTCACGTCAACACTGAAGAGCAATTGGCAGATATCTTCACAAAGCCCTTGGATGAGAAAAGGTTTTGCAAGTTGCGGTGTGAGCTAACTATCTTAGAATCCTCAAATGTCCTGTAATTGGACACACATCCTAACACTTATGCATGTTGATGACTTGCATGTGCAACACACGAAGTAAAGTATATATTCAATCAATGAAGAAATACACTCTAAGTGTGAATACATTAATGTGGAATTTGACTTCGGAGCGCCACGATAATTGTGCGCCGTGTCTGGGTCTAATATTTCCTATACGGTGGGTAACGCCACCACCAAACTTTTGTTTGAAGTGTTTCATTTGGCGTTACATTTGCAAAGTCTTCACATTTGGTTTGTCTTCAACATTGATCTGTCCTCATGTTTATCTTCGTCATATTGATTTGGTCTTACTCAGACATATTCATAGATTTGTGCTCTGTCCTCTACAGCATTCACTTATAGCTGTGTCTTCTTGCTTGAATATTTTGATCTAAGTGAATGTGATCGGACCCCAACCTCTTATATGCTTCTACCTCAAATTCTATCTATCCAAATCATATGCATTCTATTGAATATGTCGAATGTCTTCTCTGTATCCTTGTCAGCAGAAGATATAGAGACAAAAGTTGAATCTGTTTTAAATGATATATCCTTATTGCCTGAAACCCGGAGAAGCCGGATCGACCACCCGACAGTCCAGGCGTGTGTGGGAACATGGAACAACTTCCAATGTGTTGCGTGTTCACCACGTGTCCCTCAGATGTGAACCGCCAGGGGCACCTGCGTAATTGCGTTTTGTTGTCCGTTTCCTTATAAATACACATCACATCGCGGTCAAAATCCTTCTCCCACCTCTCCACCTCAACAAACCCTAGCGCCACCGCTAGCTCTAGACGACACCGGCGACGAAGCGCTTAGCTGCCGCGACCTCACCGACGCCATCCTCACGCCGGCAGCGGACCCCGTCTCCTCCGCCGCCGTAGGTGTCTTCCATCTCCAAGTTAGGGCACGGAAGATTGAACTGCTCGGCCTCCTCTCTACTCCGTCTAGCAGTTCTTCATGTGGTAATTAAAGCTTACTTTTACTGCCTTTTTGATCCGATAGATTCATCCTTCTCCACCAAAAGTGGTTTCTGTGCCTACAAATTTGGATTTATCTTGTTCTGCATCTCATAACATGCCTAGTATATTCACATATGCTTCACACGTAGTTAGATTCCTCACTTGTACCTATTCTTGGATTCGTACAAATCTGGAACCAACTCTCAACATATAAGTGAATGTCTTTGCGCTATGAGGTCAATGTCTTCAAACTGATTTATCTTCAAAATCTTCTGAGAATGCATATGACCTCTTCCCCTTCCCTCGCATCTCTAATGCTGTCACAGGTACATGTCTGTGGGAGAATCCCTTGGTTCTCATAGTCTGCATTCATTTGCAGAGTTCTTACAGCGTCACATCAACTCTCCTGAAGCCAGTTCCTGTCTGACCAGCAGACGAAAGCCTTTGCAAGTTCTGAAGCCATTCAGTTTGAACTTCATGGCCACTAAAAAGTCAGCTAGAAAGGGCGACAGACAACGCCGTGGGAATACATCCAAAGATTTGCCACCAGATCTCTATGAGTTGTACAAGACAGACACTGAAGAAACCTATGGCGAATGCAAGACTCGAATCCAATGGATTCGCAGATACTGGGCTGAACAATGGTTTCTGTACAGATTTGTGACTACAGAGTATGCTGAGAAGAATGCCATTAAACGACCATGGGGAGATATTCTCTTCAAAAATCTTCCACCCAGGTCCAGAACTGAAGCCATTGCTCAAGGCTTCTATCCTCGCATGGTTCGCGGACCACACCCAGAGAATGCTGACCCATCTTCTCTGCTATGGTGTCGTGACGACAATCTGTTCAAGCACAACTACAAGTTTGCCAAGGACTCTGCTGTGAAAAACGAGAAAGCATTTGGACTCGACTTCAACCCCGGTCCACCTGCTCCTCGGGCTGATGGCACCCGTGATGCTGAACCCAATATCGTCGGGCCCTTCTACAACCTCGAAGGTCTCATCACACACATTGCTGTTCAGGGCACAGCCGTGGAGCACTCTGCAGACGACGCTGATTCTGATGAAGCGCCTGCTCCACCAAAGCCACAGAAGCAGAAGAAACCAAAGGCTTCAAAGCCCTCCCCTGCACCGAAAGCTTTGCGTGCGAAGCCTCTGGCCACTGCACCTCCTGAAGCCAGTGTGCAGTCTAAAGATCTTTCTCGCATCTCCAAGATCAAGAAGAAGAAGAAGCCCATCCAAAGTTCTGGTCAAGCACTGAACCCAACTGCTGTTCTGAGGAACGAGAATGATGCCATTGAAATGTCAAGTGACGAAGATCTTGGTGATGATGCTCGTGAGCTATTGATAAAGAGCAAGCAAGAGGCGGAGATCTTCAATGATCTGCCCCTCTTTGATGTGGACATCTTAAACAACTTCATTGATGAGTCGTTTGACAACCCAAGCTTCAGTATCGATGATCTTCAGCTCCCAATTGGCATAAGTGTCTCCTTTCACGGAGCCACTGCCCATGAACTGGCTCTGGCTCAGAAGATTGTTGAACTGAAGAACAAAATTGACTATGAGAAGGCTCAGTTCAAGAAGCACATGGCCAAGCTTAGCATGGCTGATGTCCAAAACTTCAAGCAGATGCTGCATGACCTCAAGGAGGCGTTTCACAAGAAACGAGAGGAAGCAAAAGGTTCAAGAGAGCGGATGAAACATCTCGCTGCAAAATGTGTTCAAGCCCACAACAAAGCAAAAAAGCGCAAGGCTCTTGGGCGTACAGGCATCGACCCCAAGATGGCTGCCAAGAAGAAGCCAGCTGTGGCCCAAGCTGAAGCATCAGGGCGAGAAGCACCTCGCATTGTCTTCCCTGCCAGCATGACAGGCGCGAGGCCAAAGGTCCCCACAGCTGCGTCTGAACTAAAGAAGACAAGGGCAGCTGAGGCTGAAGCCAGAAAGCACAAGAGTAAGAATGCCACTAACGATGCTCCTCAGGCCAAGAAGAGGAAGACAAAGAAGAAAGATCGGGTTGCTACCACAGAGCCCCTTGTGGTCGAGCCAATCTTTGTTGCTCGTCCTGCATCCGAACACCAAGAGCGTCAGTTAATTGTTCACGAGCCTGCTACCACAGAGGCTCCTGAAGCTGAAGAAGATCCAGCTGTTGACCACACCGCAGCTGAAGACATTGGTCCCCAAGACAATGTAGATGATGATGAAGTCCTTCCTCAGATTGAGCACCAAATGGGATCATCGCCTGTTCTCGCGAATAGTGAACTCATCAGCATTGGTTGTCCTTTGACGTCAATTGCTCAGGATGATTCATGGGCTGATCACCCTCAAGACTCCCCCCGTCAAGAAGAATCACCAAGTACTCCCCCACCTCAAGTCACCACTCCGGTGCTTGACAATGATGACTATGTGGTCCAGCCAACTCCCTCTCCAAAAGCGTCGCCCGCATTTCGTAGGCTTCACAAAGGACCAAGGCCACAAGTCACTCTGTCGAGTGTTCCAGAAGGAGAAGATCAACACAACTCAGTGGCACGCCAAGTGTTTCCTGACGCCACTCCAACTATGAACATCTCTGCGTCTGAAGCCAGAGCTGCTGAAGACATTCCGGCTGCATCAGCCGATGATCAACAAGAACCCCGACAAGAAGAAGAGTGTGCTGCCACACCGCCCCCTACCAACCAAGAAGCTGTTCTCGAGGAGAACGAGTCTGTAACCGACCCTCCAGCTACTCAAGTGGAGGTTGATAATACTGAGGCGGCCACCAACAACACTACTGAAGCCAATGACAATGTCATGGCTGAAGCTAATGTGGTGCCTGAAGTGGATATGGTGCCTGAAGCTACTAATGCACCTGAAGACATTGTGCAGCTCGAAGCCCATGTCAATGCCGATACTCCTGTGCCACCTCCAAGGCCTCACACTATTGAGCTGGCATTTGATCGTGGTCAACCTGTCATGGTTCGATGGCCTATTCTGGTTCCTCCTCCTGCTCCCGGACCACAATTTGACTATCATGTGGAGCACATGCCTCAGGTCCAGAAGCCTAAACCAAGGTTGCCAAGGTTTCCAGGTACTGCATCTTCGCCTGGATCGTTCAATGTTAATGGTTTCAAGGCACACAACACCTTCTTTGATAGCGCCAAGAACCCATATTCCAAGCCACGAATCTCATCTGATCGGTTATGGAGTTATCAGCAGCGTAGTTACTATTCATGTATACTATACAATCAGGGGCACATTTTCCCTCATATGCGTCTAGACTGCGAAGCCATTGCTGGCCTGCCATGCTTGGAAGAAGCCCTCGACTGTTTCAGAGATGCAGGCCTTCTACAGTTTGTGCCTGACAAAGAAAATTGGAATGAAGAACTTCTGCTGCAATTCTATGCAACTCTTCACATTCGCGGCTACAACAGGGATCCGAAGACTTGGATCCTTGAGTGGATGTCAGGCAATGTACACCACCAAGCCAAAGCTCTTGATATTATTGAGCTTACTGCCTTGCCCACTCCTGGTGAACTCTTTGAACCTGGTTGTCAGCTTCACCACAATGATTTGGAGAGCATATTCCAGAAGCCTAAGCCGAATATGAGCCAAATGCTGAGTATGATGAAGCCACTACCTAGAGATGCTGACTATTCTACGGAATTCTTTGTTGAAGACCTTGAGTATCTGCCCCGCACTATCTATCATATCATAAGGCGAACTCTATGGCCTGTCAAAGGACATTCTCCAGCAGCTAAGCTAGAAGGCGCAATGAAGACATTGGTTTTCTATATCTTCAATGGCATCAGTCTCAATGCTCAAGACTTCTTCATCAGGCAATTGGCTGCATCCGGATCTGATCTATTTGGTCTGAAGTTTTATGCTCCATGGGTAATGCGCCTCATCAAGCTTCACTCTGCTATCAACTATCAGCCTTCTGCGCGCAATCATCTCATATTCTTGCCAGAGGTTGATCTGTCTGTCGAAGCCATATACCCAGAGCCTGCCAATGAGCCAATTTATCTTCACAACGCCGATCACCAAAGCTTCACTCAACCTATTGAAGGAGTTCTTGCTGAAACTCGTGTTTATACTTTGGCTGGCAATACACGTGCACCTCATCGTGCCCATATTGAAGCCACTGAAAGCACTATTGCGCAAAGGCCTCGGAAGTGATCTCGTGTTCTCAATGACCGAGAGCTTCTCGTCGCCCTACATCAAAAACAGGATAAGCATCATGACTGGCTAAAATGTCAGATGCAAAGCCTCTTGGTGGATGTCAATCGCATTCACAATCTTTCCACCAAGAATGCTTTTGTCACTCATGAAACCTGTCGGTGGTCGTGGAAGAGTCTGACATTGCTGAGCTCTGAAGATGATCTTCATCAAGATGGCTTCACAGAGAGATTCAAGTTTGATTCCACTCCTCCCAGGAACGCTGTCTTGCATCGGACTCCCTCACTTGAAGACTCAGAGTACTCCTCCTCAGCGGCAACTGTCAATGCCAGAGTCATTGATGATGAAGACGATGCTACTTCACCAACTACAAATTCGCCTCGTATCGACACTGCACCAAGTTCTTCTGCACCACCGGACCTCAACGACGACCCTGCAGCTTCTCCTACTCCTCATGGGGACGAGTAGACGCTCTATGTCTTCAAACCTTTTTGCTCCTTACTGACAAAAGGGGGAGAAGCATATGAGTTGATAGTCTTCAAGCGGGTCTTTAAGGGTGGTTGCTATACTTTTTGCCAAGTGTTTACAACTCTCGCTTTTGATACTTTTGGTTCTTTGAGTTGTAACACTTAAACTTGATGGTCGTCTGGTACCTTTTTGTCAACTATGTGATGCGATGATAAATTCCGCATGTGCGATGATAAATCCCGCACGAAGTCATTCCGCAGACGTCCATTTTGCATTATGCATGTCATTACCTTTGTTATATCCTTTCATGCATGATGAATTGTCTTCATTAGTTCAAGAGGATCTCCACAAGTAAAACCTGCCATGTGCATTTGCATTCAATTGCAAATTACTTATATGCACATCTTTAGGGGGAGCCTTTTGCTACTTATGAAGACAATATCTTAACCCTTACAATTTCACATACATTTATCCCCGTTGAAAACTTCAACCAGTTTTTCATCAATAACCAAAGAGGGGGAGATTGTAAGTGCATCTAGTGCCACCCCTAGTTGGTTTCGGAGTATTGCCGACAAACCTGGTTGAGGGACTAATGTGTTTGTGAGAATTGCAGGATAACACAGGTAGTAGTCCCTCATTGATTCGGTTTACCTACCGGAGATGACCCCTAAAAATGTGTGAAGACATTGAAGACAATGGTGGTATGTAAAGATATTCACAAAGAAGATTATGACTCGAGAAGACATTCACGTGAAGACTATGGAGTGCGAAGACATAGCTGTTTCGTAGTTTCCTTTTCTTCTTTGTTGAGCCATAGGAACCACCGTACTGTTAAGTGGGCTCCATGTGAACAAAGTCAGAGTGACTGAAGTGATGCTCAACCAAATCCTAAGTCTTCGAGCAAAGACTATGAGAGAAAATCTTATCCAGAGCTGGATGAGTCAGCTTTACTTGTAGCCCAAGTCAAGTTGCCGCGTGTGTTTGAAATCTGACCGTTGGAACACGTGTCAGTTCCTTAGTGACCCAGGGTCATTTCAGAAAAATCAGGTGGGTTGCCTAGTGGCTATAAATAGCCCACCCCCTACACCATAAATTGGTGGCTGCTCAGAGTTACTGCACGGCTTTTGTCGTTTGAGAGCAACCCACCTCGAAGCCTTTGAGAGAAAGATCCTTGTGAGGACAAAGCCCAAAACACCCAGAGCCAAAGGGTGTTAGGCATCACTGAAGTCTTTCTGTCTGCGTGACCTGAAGACTTGTTACACTTGAGGACTGTGAATCCTCCAGGCGGTTAGGCGTCGCGTTTTGAGCATCCAAGAGTCATTGTGGATTGTCGGTAAATGAAGTCTGTGAAGGTTTGGAAGTCTACCTTGAAGACTTACCAGAGTGATTGGACGAGGACTAAGTGTCCTTAGCTCAAGGTGAATAAGGTGAAGACGCGGTCTTCTGAGTTGAATCTCAGCCTCCCTAACCAGACGTACAGTTGTCACAGCAACTGGAACTGGTCCAACAACTCCTTTGTCTTCACCAAGCAACTGGTTCTATCTCTTCCTTCACTTATTTACAGTTTATCTTCGTGAAGTCTTTTGCTTGTTTGTCTTATCTGTATGACTTCACTGTGTGACGACTATTATTGTTTGGCTTCATACTATCTTCCATCTTGATCCATACTACCTAGTTGCTAATAGTCTTCGTGCTTTAGGTTCATTACTTGCTTGACTTTGGCTTGTCTAGTGTAGTCTACCTTCCGCTGCATGTCTATAGGTTCATTTCTATCGTTTGTCTTTGAAACTCCCATGTTTTGAAGACTTCCATAAAAATCGCCTATTCACTCCCCTCTAGTCGATAACTAGCACTTTCAACAAGGGGAAGAACAGCCTCCTGAGGAGAGGTGTTCTTGTGCTCGGTGAATGTGTTTTTGGGTGAGGATGGCTCAAGATGCCCCCTCCTACTATGGTGGCTAGTCCTATCTATAGAGGCCCTGGTCCTCCTCCCAAATATTGAGCGGGAAGGGAGCCAACAATGGCCAATTTGAAAGGGGACAGCTAGTACAAGCTATCCTGACAAAAGTAGTCTTCGCCTGCCAAAGGCTCTGGTGGTGACGCCGTCTTGGGCTCCACGGTGACCTCCGTCCTGCCGTCCTGCTGGTCTTGGTCTCATTGCACCGATATGGAAACCTTTGCCTGATGCCTCAGTACTCCTCGCCTGCGCTTGCCTCCTTAGCACTAAAGAGGAAACGAGGACACTGTGTGCGCTGGCGCCCGCCTGGTCTTGGTCGTTGTGACACCCAAGTTTTAGTTGGATTTTTCAAAAGATTTTATTTCACTTGAGGGAGGTGATTTAAATTTTTCTTCAAAAGAACTCTCCCTTTCAAATTTTTTTATGGCAAGAGTTTTATTTGGATTCACCCAAGATTTGTTTTTGGTCTTGGAGGTTCTTGCTTTTTTTTATTTGGACTCAAGACAAAGTGCTTTTCATTTGGGGAAGATGACTTTTGAAAATCTCTTTGAAAATGCACTATGGCTTTTGGAAAAATCCTTTACCACTTTCAACAATTCTCTCTTGCCATGGCCTTAGTGCAAACCCACTCTCCTAACCCTTCCCTCATCTTTGGATCATGTTTTGCATCAAATCCAGCAAGTTGAACCTCTCCATGTAATTATTTTCCATTTAAATCTTATCAAAACAATTTCTGTCCTCTATTCTAGCCCTTGGAGATTTACAAAGGAACTACCATTTCTGTTTTGATTTTTGCCCCCAAACCTTTTTCCCTTCCTAGTCCTTTGAACCCTCAACCAAGATCCATGAAGATCCACTGGTCTTCAGTTCAAATTTTTCAAACTACACTTGCTGCAAGTTTGAACCAGATTTGTCAAATTTGGTGAAATTCATTCAAATCTTTCTCCAAAAATTCTAAGTAAAATCAGGCAGCCCCTGGGTGCATTGAGTGGTCACCTCACCAAGTCCCAGCCCCAGGAAATTTTTTCAGCTTGCCAAATCATTCTGTCGAACACCTGCAGGGCATTGTCAAAATCAAGTTCAGTCAAGTTCAGTTAACAGTGGCTGAACCACTGTCGTTTTCTTCAGTGTTCGATCTCAATCTCGCCAGTGTCGCTGTGTCGCCTTGCTCCCCGTCCTCTCCCCCTTGTTCCTGCGCCGCACGATCCCCTGGAGCCTTGCGGACGTCGGCGACGAGCAGGAGGAGGTGCGCCGCCCCGTGACCGACGCTAGCGGCGGCTTTGCGGCCGCCAGAGAGAGGCGCGGCGCAGACGGCGCCACCCAGCGCCGCCCAAGCCACCGGAGCTCGCCGCGTGGCCTTCCACTCCCCAGAACGCGCCGCCACTCTCGTCGTGAATCGCAGGGCACGGAGCGCACTCTCTGCCGCCGTCGTGCCCGTGCGGCCACCCCACCGTGGACCGGCGCCATTACGCCAAGACCAACCGAGATTTGTGGGGGAACGGCACCAGTAAACCTCACTGATGCTGCCAGGCTACTCAAACCCCCTGCTCAACCACTGCCTCGCCGTAATCGCTCGCCGGAGCAACCCCGTTCACGGCCACCCCCTCGATCCGCCTATAAATAGAGGCCCCGAGCTTCAACTCGAACCCACACCACCTCTGCACTCCCCCAAGACCCTGCCTAGCCACTGGAAGAGCCCCGAGGAGGTCTCCTTCCTCAACTCCGGCCGCCGCGACCCGCCACGGGACCCAGCTCGATTCGCTCCCGTGCGTGCACCTCTGCCTCCCATTTCTTGCCAGTAGCCCTCTAGTGCATCCTTCCTTCTGACCCGCGCTTCAATTCGGAGTTTGCAGCTCACCACCGGAGTTCCCCACCATCACCCGAGCCGCCGTCCGCCGGAGAAAGTGTCGCCGTCGACGTGGTGATCTCCGTCGGTCGAGTCCACCACCCACCAACGCGGAAGGACATGCTGAAGCTCTTGGTACACTCCGATCTCCCTGTCTCGCCGTGGTTCGACGCCGGCGACCTCCGCAGCCTTCGGGCGCCGGCGAGGTTTTTAAACCTGACATGTGGGACCCCCTGTCAGCCTCTCTTCTGTTTCCCCTCGTGAAACGTTTTCTGTTGGCGCCTTCGGGCAAAATACGTTTTCCCTTTTGAGCTGGCGCGTTTCTTTCCGAAGCGTTTTCTGTTTTCTCAGTTTAAACCCTGGAACTTTTCTGTTTCATTACAGATGAGTCCCTGGACAGAAACCTTTATAACTTTTTAATAAAAAGGGATTTTTGAGTGATTCTTTTTCTGACAGTCTTAAAATTTTGTCTAGTTTTTTATGGGATTTATTTGGAATTTTTTTGGAGAAGTTTTTGTGCACGCGTTGGTTTTCACGTTAGTGCCCGTTTTCGTTATGCCGTAGGTTCCGGAAGAGGTGACGGAGCCGCGAACTTCGCCGAGCTAAACTCCGACTTCTCCGAACCAAGCAAGAATGTTTGAACCTTTGATATGATAGGTGTTTGCATGTTTGCGTATAAGTTTGTGCGTGGCATATGAGTGTCGGTGAGGACCTCGTTGCTTGTGAGGCAACTACCCGCATGTTCCAAAGTTGCGATGATCTTTGGTGAGAGATGGCCTAATCATGTGGTGACATGAAGGGCAGCAAGGTGGTACTGTTGTAGCATACTAGCCTTGCGTCATCCGACAAATTCCGACGCTAACATGGACGGAGTCACGTTATCGTTCTTTTCCCCTCCGTGCTACCACATGTTTCTTTGCCAGGATGCGGTTTAGTAAGTTGGTAACCTCTTTCCGTGTACACACAAAACAGAGGGGCCGGGATGATGGTTCCATGGCCCTGGATTAAAGCCAGTCATCCGGTCAGGGGGCATGGGTGTTTCCGGTTGGGACCGAGAGGGGGGGCACCCCCTTAGAGCGCGCGTATAGAAATTTGATCCCATGCTACGCGAGGTTGTAGCCTCCCCGTCTCAAGGTTTTTCTTGAACGTTGCCGGGGGTGATCCCTGGCTTCGGAATGTTGAATGGGTGTGTACGGGTTAGACGTGTTTCTTCCAAAATACCGTAAACGGAACTAGTCCCCGTGACTACTGAAATCCGTTGGCTGTGGTTAAGTACAAACTCTGCAGAGTCAAATCCTTCCTAGTCATCGTATCCATGATCAAGTAGGGTGACCAGTATATCCATATCTATCTTCGTGGAAATTTATCCCCGGTGAACAAGCTCAAGTGGTAAACCCAGTTTAATTGTTAATCCTGCGGATGGACAAACCTTATATTTGTCTCGTACTTGCAATAATTTATGTTCTCGAGCTACTGAATTATTGAGCTACAATATAAGCCCTTTATGTGATGTCGCTCAGACGTCCGACTGTGGCATGTTTGTCTTTTATTTCTGTTATAAGCCCTTTATGTGATGTCGCTGAGACGTCCGACTGTGGCATGTTTGTCTTTTATTTCTGTTATAAGCCCTTTATGTGGTGTCGCCCTGACGCCCGACTGCGGCATTATTATTATTGCAGTTTCCTCTCGAGGAGTCATTCAGACCCTCGTTTGGCACCAGTATTACTATTCTTGCAGTTTCCTCTCGAGGAGTCATTCAGACCCTCGTTTGGCACCCAGTATTTATTTTGGGATTTCGGGAGGACTACCGCCCGACTTCTCTGCTATTTTTCCCATGCATTATTATCTCTATGTCTGAACGCACCGGTTAATCTGTTCTTATGCTTCATGTTTACATTTGTTATATCTTATGTCCGAACTGTCTTGCGAGTACTTTCATAGTACTCACCTGGCTTGTTGATTTGGCCAGATGTTGACGAAGGCGATCTCTTGGATGAAGAGTTTGATAGCGCGTCCGACGCCTAGAGGAGTCCCAGTCAGTCCTGTGCGATCCCGGATATTGGTCACTTGTATTATATACGCTTCCGCCACCCGCAATAAGTCTCCTCGAGCCTGACTCCGACGCTCGAAGAGCTGTAGTTTTCAGGAGTCATATCACCCACTTCGCGGTGATATTTCCACCATCGTTGTTATCGTGAGTTAGTAGTTAAGCCACCCTATCCGCCGTCTTGTTTTATCGGCGTTCATGTAATAAATTGTTGGGAAGTCCCCGCTCGACCTTGTATTATATTCAGTACTCCTGGTATTTTTCTTCTGTGACCAAGATATTGTCTACCAGTGAGAAGGAATTCTTCTTTACTGGTCCGTAAAAGGGATCGGTCTCTCAATAATTATTTTATTGAAAAGCCGGTCGTGACAAGCTTGGTATCAGAGCCAGGATGACTGTAGGAAGCCACTAGGTGCGGTCGCTGATCGGTTATTAGCGTCTTTTGTGCTTTTTCAGCGTTTTGCAATTGTAGCTATTTTCTGTTGGTCATCATAAATTTATGACATGACTACTCAGAATTTTTGCCTACTTTTGTAGATGGCTGGCAGCAGCTGTGAGACTCGAGTGTTCACGAACGTGCCCGAGGGGTTTGTCAAGCTTCTCGTCTCCATCACCAAGCTCGCGATCGGGCCAGCGACTCGCCCGGAGTTCACGCTTTACCAGCACAAGCTCAGCGACGACGTGTCTATGCACCAAGCTGTGGTGCAATTCAAGGGAGGACGTTCTGCAGCTCGCCACTTCCGTTTTGTGGGAAGGGCCATGCCTACGGAGAGGCATGCCATGCAGATGGCTGCCCGTGAGGCGATAGCTCGTCTTCGGGACATCCTTCCTACGATGAAGACTCGTCGCTACCGCTACCTCCCATGCCATGTGCCATACACCAGTCACTATGCATTCGCCTGCCATCGGGGAGAACGAGATGGAGCCATCGAGATGGTTGTGGAGTATCTCAAGGCTCTGGAGGAGTCTTTCGACAACCTCGTGGACGATCTTGTGGCTGCCCGCATGGACTTAGTCCGGGGCGGTCCTGCCTGCAGGAAGGAACTTCTCCACACAGCACCGCCTCTGACATTCGTCTCGTCTTCAGCATCTTATGCACCGGCCGTTTTAGCCACTGCTCGCCGTCTGCCTACCACTGAGGAGTTCGACCGAGTCATCGCTCCTACTCCAGTCAGAGCTGCACCGCCTGCCGCACCCGCTCTACCGCCTGTCGCTCCCGCACCATCACTGCAGCGCAGCGTTACGCGCCAAGAGCCAGCTAGAGAGGAGGTGGAGGTTGATTCTCCTGGACCGCTGAGTCTTGCCCTCGGCAAGGGGAAGGAAACCTTCACCATCTCCGACTGAGTGCACCGAGTAGCCGCGCGTTATGTCTGCTTGTATGATGTGTTTTCTCTGTACGCTAGTTTGTATTGGTGTGTTTGCTGCTTTCCGGAGGAGTACGCTAGTCTAAATAACATGTCAGGAATGTGTACGCGCATCCTGAGTGCTGTATCGTGTGTTTGCTTTTCGCGTGTAAGATATAAGCTAAGCTGTTCTTCTCCGTGCAAAATCGTTTATGTTTTCTTAAAAACCTTGTGGTCTTTTAAATTGTTGCCTTTGCAAGATTTTCCTTGTGCTACACAGTTCTTCTCATGGGTTTTGCAACATAATACCCCAGACTGGAAAAATGTCTCGCCCGTGGACTCGCTCCATGCCCAATCAGCCAGAAGAAGTTTATGGGACACAGACTAGCAACAACTTCACCCAGGGACAGTCCAGTCAACAAGACAGCGAAGCAGCCTTGTCTCAAGTATGTCGTCTCTTCGAACAAAGCCAGCAACAGCACCAAGAGATGATGAATCACGTCATCAATATGGGAAACCACCGTGAACCCTATCAACCGCATTCCAAGTTATCTGAGTTGCAGAAGACTCGCCCTTCAACTTTTGCTCACACCGATAGGCCGCTGGAAGCCGATGACTGGCTTCGTGATATCGAAAGGAAGCTGATCATTGCTCAGTGTTCAGATCATGAGAAGGTGCTTTATGCGCCACACTACCTTACTGGAGCAGCTGCAGCATGGTGGGAGAACTTCTTACACATGCATCCCAGTGAACACAACATCACCTGGGAAGAGTTCAAGGAAGGCTTCCATGGGGCACACATCCCCAGGAGCATCATAATAATCAAGAAGAGAGAATTTGATGACCTGAAGCAGAGAGGCATGTCAGTGACAGAATGCAATTGTCAGTTTACCCAGCTATCTCATTATGCCTACGACGAGCACATGACAGAAAACAAGAAGATGAAAAAATTCCTGGACGGCCTGGCACCAGCACTAAAATGCCAACTGGTTGTACACACTTTCCCGGATTTTAAAACTCTGGTTGACAAGGCCATTACCTTGGAGAATGAGCGCTGTAGTCTGGAAGATCTCCGTAAGAGAAAGAGGGACAAGACGACTCTTGCTCGCAACAACCGAAGCAAGACTGAGGTTCCAAGGACAGAAGCAAGGAGATCCACGACTACTGATCCAAGGCCCGTCAGACAGTTTCATGCCAGAGACAAGGAGTACACGTACCGTCCAGGGGTCACCTGCTACGCTTGTGGTGAGGAAGGGCACTATGCTAAACAATGCCCAAAGCCGAGGAACTCGGCCCCCAAGCCGAACAATGGTGGAAACAATCCAGCCCCCAAGCGCAACAATTTCAATCCCAACAACAACCACAAGAAGGGTCACCTGAACCATGTGACCAGGGAAGAAGCGCAGAATGCCCCAGACATCGTGCTCGGTACGTTCCCTGTCAACACAGTACCCGCCACGGTTTTGTTTGATTCTGGAGCTTCCCATTCGTTTGTTTCGAAGAGTTTTGTTTTGCAACATGGTTTTCCGATACTTCCCTTGGAAATCTATGATCATCAAGTCCCCCGGAAATAAGCAAATCGCTCAGAGTTACTGCCAAGGAATAATCATTGAGTTCGAAGGATTACAGTTCCAAGCAAATCTCATCGTGTTGGAAAATAAAGGACTGGATGTCATTTTAGGGATGGACTGGTTAACCACCAACAAAGGATTCATTGGCTGTTTCAATCGGACCGTGATTCTCACTCATCATCACGGCAAGACTATAAAGGTTACAGCTCAAGAAAGGCCACGGTCACAGCAACCAAAATTGAACAAAATGGACATTTCGGAATTGAGAAAAGTTCCAGTGGTGTGCGAGTTCCCAGACGTATTTCCTGAAGAACTGCCAGGCATGCCACCAGACCGAGAGATATAATTCAGCATCGAACTAGCACCTGGCACCACTCCCATCTATAAGAAACCGTATAGAATGGCACCCTCAGAATTACTGGAGTTGAAGAAACAGATAAAGGAATTATTGGACAAAGGATTTATCCGAGCCAGCTCCTCACCATGGGGTTCGCCAGTGTTGTTCGCCAAGAAAAAGGATGGGACACTGAGACTTTGTATAGACTATCGAGCACTCAATATTGTCACCATCAAAAACAAATATCCGATGCCACGGATAAATGTTTTGTTTGACCAGCTCGCACAAGCCAAGGTGTTCTCAAAGATTGATTTTGAGGTCGGGATATCATCAACTGAAAGTACGGACAGAAGATATCCCTAAAACAGCATTCACCTCCAGATACGGATTATATGAATTCACGGTGATGCCTTTTGGTCTAACAAACGCCCCCGCATATTTCGTCCACCTCATGAACAAAGTGTTCATGAAATTCATGGAAAAATTTGTTGTGGTGTTCATTGACGATATTCTGGTTTACTCAAGGACACCCGAAGAGCATGCTGAGCATCTCAGAATTGTTTTGGGAGAATTGAGAAAACATCAGTTGTATGCCAAATTTAGCAAGTGTGAATTTTGGCTAAGACAAGTTGGTTTCCTAGGCCATATATTAAACCAAGAAGGCGTGGCCGTAGACCCGGAAAAAGTCAAAGCCATACTTGACTAGAAGCCACCCGCCAACGTTACAGATGTGCGGAGTTTCCTGGGAATGGCCGGATATTATAGAAGATTTATTGAAGGATTCTCCACTGTGGCAAAACCAATAACCCAGTTGCTCAAGAAAGACAAGAAATTTGTATGGACGGAAGCATGCGAGAGAAGCTTCCAAGAACTTAAGAAGAAGCTGACAACCGCACCGGTCTTAACTGTGCCAGACATACACAAGAGTTTTGAAGTGTATTGTGACGCGTCCCGAAAAGGCCTCGGATGTGTACTAATGCAGGATGGCAAAGTTGTCGCGTATGCCTCCAGGCAGCTGTGAAAACATGAGGAAAATTACCCAACACATGACTTGGAGCTAGCAGCAGTCATACATGCACTCAAGGAGTGGAGGCACTTTCTATTGGGAAATCGCTGTGAAATATATACGGACCATAAGAGCCTCAAATATATTTTCACACAGCCAGAGCTAAATTTACGCCAACGACGCTGGTTGGAATTGGTCAAGGACTATGATGTCGGCATTCATTACCATCCAGGGAAAGCAAATATAGTGGCCGATGCCCTTAGTCGAAACCCCAGCCCGGACAACAACGGTCCGCAAAACTTGAGGCCTGAGTTTCAGCAAGAGTTCACTAGACTCAACATGGTGTTAGTCTCTGAGGGCACCGTATCAAATCTGGAGATACAACCCACCCTAGTGGAACAAATTAAGAAGGCTCAACAGGGACATCCCAGCATCGAAGGTATAAAGAAGAAAATGGACCTTGGTAAGGCTTCAGAGTTCGTCACAGACAGTGAAGGAATATTATGGTACGGAGACAGACTTTGCGTACCTAACATTGAGGAACTCAAGCAACAAATCTTGACCGAAAGCCACACCGCTCCATACTCGATTCATCCTGGAGGTACCAAAATGTACAAGGACATTCAGGAAAGATTTTGGTGGCACGGTATGAAAAGGGATATAGCCGCATTTATTGCTTGTTGCGATTCATGTCAGCGCATCAAGGCCGAGCATCAAAAGCCAGCAGGGCTACTCCAGCCAAACAGGATACCGGAGTGGAAATGGGATGAAATAGGAATGGATTTCATCGTCGGACTACCCCGATCACAACGCGGAAATGACGCCATATGGGTCATCACAGACCGACTAACCAAGGTTGCTCATTTCATTCCCGTGAAGACTACCTACTCCACACAAAGACTGGCCAAACTTTATCTCTCCCGTATAGTTTGCTTCCATGGAGTCCCAAAGACTATAATATCCGACCGAGGCACCCAATTTGTCTCCAAATTTTGGGATCACCTACAACAAGCTCTGGGCACGCAGCTAGCTTTCAGTACAGCGTACCACCCTCAGACTGATGGACAAACGGAACGTGTGAATCAAATCCTAGAGGATATGCTGAGAGCCTGTGTGCTCACCTATGGATCCAGTTGGGAAGAGAGTTTGCCGTATGCGGAGTTTGCTTACAACAACAGTTACCAAGCCAGCTTGCAAATGGCACCCTTTGATGCATTGTACGGACGGAGGTGTCGTACCCCACTGAATTGGTCAGAAACAGGTGACAGTCGTATCTTCGGCCCAGACATGCTTAAAGAGGCCGAGGAGAAAGTTAAGCAGATCAGGGACAGACTCAAGACAGCGCAGAGCCGACAAAAGAGCTACTACGATCAAAAACATCGTGAGGTCAGCTTCGAACCCGGTGATTCCGTATACCTACGAGTGTCTCCTATGAGGGGCCTGCAACGGTTCAAAATTAAGGGGAAGCTAGCCCCGAGATTTATTGGACCATTCCGTATAATCGCACGAAGAGGCACAGTGGCATACAAACTAGACTTACCCAAGGAGCTATCAGACGTCCATGACGTGTTCCACGTCTCTCAACTGAGAAAATGTGTGAGTAACCCGGAGAAGCATGTATCTCATGAGAGCATTGATGTACAACCAGATCTCACCTACAGAGAGCGGCCAGTAAAAATATTGGAAGAGTCTGAAAGGAGGACCCGTCAGAAAACGACAAAAATTTTCAGGGTTCAGTGGAGCAACCACACTGAGGATGAAGCTACATGGGAAAGGGAAGATTTTCTCCAGGCAGAGTATCCATATCTATTTGAGGATCAGCAGAAATCTCGAGGACGAGATTTTTCCTAAGGGGGTAGGTGTTGTGACACCCAAGTTTTTATTTGGATTTTTCAAAATATTTTATTTGACTTGAGGGAGGTGATTTAAATTTTTCTTCAAAAGAACTCTCCCTTTCAAAATATTTTTTTATGGCAAGAGTTTTATTTGGATTCACCCAAGATTTGTTTTTGGTCTTTGAGGTTCTTGCTTTTTTTTATTTGGACTCAAGACAAAGTGCTTTTCATTTGGGGAAAATGACTTTTGAAAATCTCTTTGAAAATGCACTATGGCTTTTGGAAAAATCCTTTACCACTTTCAACAATTCTCTCTTGCCATGGCCTTAGTGCAAACCCACTCTCCTAACCCTTCCCTGATCTTTGGATCATGTTTTGCATCAAATCCAGCAAGTTGAACCTCTCCATGTAATTATTTTCCATTTAAATCTTATCAAAACAATTTCTGTCCTCTATTCTAGCCCTTGGAGATTTACAAAGGAACTACCCTTTCTGTTTTGATTTTTGCCCCCAAACCTTTTTCCCTTCCTAGTCCTTTGAACCCTCAACCAAGATCCATGAAGATCCACTGGTCTTCAGTTCAAATTTTTCAAACTACACTTGCTGCAAGTTTGGACCAGATTTGTCAAATTTGGTGAAATTCATTCAAATCTTTCTCCAAAAATTCTAAGTAAAATCAGGCAGCCCCTGGGTGCATTGAGTGGTCACCTCACCAAGTCCCAGCCCTAGGAAATTTTTTCAGCTTGCCAAATCATTCTGTCGAACACCTGCAGGGCATTGTCAAAATCAAGTTCAGTCAAGTTCAGTTAACAGTGGTTGAACCACTGTCGTTTTCTTCAGTGTTCGATCTCAATCTCGCCAGTGTCGCTGTG
This sequence comes from Triticum aestivum, assembly GCF_018294505.1. Lineage (NCBI taxonomy): Eukaryota > Viridiplantae > Streptophyta > Magnoliopsida > Poales > Poaceae > Triticum > Triticum aestivum. The sequence goes on from NC_057805.1 coordinate 74,948,495, forward strand.
TCGCCTTGCTCCCCGTCCTCTCCCCCTTGTTCCTGCGCCGCACGATCCCCTGGAGCCTTGCGGACGTCAGCGACGAGCAGGAGGAGGTGCGCCGCCCCGTGACCGACGCTAGCGGCGGCTTTGCGGCCGCCAGAGAGAGGCGCAGCGCAGACGGCGCCACCCAGCGCCGCCCAAGCCACCGGAGCTCGCCGCGTGGCCTTCCACTCCCCAGAATGCGCTGCCACTCTCGTCGTGAACCGCAGGGCGCGGAGCGCGCTCTCTACCGCCGTCGTGCCCGTGCGGCCACCCCACCATGGACCGGCGCCATTACGCCAAGACCAACCGAGATTTGCGGGGGAACGGCACCAGTAAACCTCACTGATGCAGCCAGGCCACTCAAACCCCCTGCTCAACCACTGCCTCGCCGTAATCGCTCGCCGGAGCAACCCCGTTCACGGCCACCCCCTCGATCCGCCTATAAATAGAGGCCCCGAGCTTCAACTCGAACCCACACCACCTCTGCACCCCCCCCCAAGACCCTGCCTAGCCACTGGAAGAGCCCCGAGGAGGCCTCCTTCCTCAACTCCGGCCGCCGCGACCCGCCACGGGACCCAGCTCGATTTGCTCCCGTGCGTGCACCTATGCCTCCCATTTCTTGCCAGTCGCCCTCTAGTGCATCCTTTCTTCTAACCCGCGCTTCAATTCGGAGTTTGCAGCTCACCACCGGAGTTCCCCACCATCACCCGAGCCGCCGTCCGCCGGAGAAAGTGTCGCCGTCGACGTGGTGCTCTCCATCGGTCGAGTCCACCACCCACCGACGCGGAAGGACACGCTGAAGCTCTTGGTACACTCCGATCTCCCTGTCTCGCCGTGGTTCGACGCCGGCGACCTCCGCAGCCTTCGGGCGCCGGCGAGGTTTTTAAACCTGACATGTGGGACCCCCTGTCAGCCTCTCTTCTGTTTCCCCTCGCGAAACGTTTTCTGTTGGCGCCTTCGGGCAAAATACGTTTTCCCTTTTGAGCTGGCGCGTTTCTTTCCGAAGCGTTTTCTGTTTCCTCAGTTTAAACCCTGGAACTTTTCTGTTTCATTACAGATGAGTCCCTGGACAGAAACCTTTATAACTTTTTAATAAAAAGGGATTTTTGAGTGATTCTTTTTCTGACAGTCTTAAAATTTTGTCTAGTTTTTTATGGGATTTATTTGGAATTTTTTTGGAGAAGTTTTTGTGCACGCGTTGGTTTTCACGTTAGTGCCCGTTTTCGTTATGCCGTAGGTTCCGGAAGAGGTGACGGAGCCGCGAACTTCGCCGAGCTAAACTCCGACTTCTCCGAACCAGGCAAGAATGTTTGAACCTTTGATATGATAGGTGTTTGCATGTTTGCGTATAAGTTTGTGCGTGGCATATGAGTGTCGGTGAGGACCTCGTTGCTTGTGAGGCAACTACCCGCATGTTCCAAAGTTGCGATGATCTCTGGTGAGAGATGGCCTAATCATGTGGTGACATGAAGGGCAGCAAGGTGGTACTGTTGTAGCATACTAGCCTTGCGTCATCCGACAAATTCCGACGCTAACGTGGACGGAGTCACGTTATCGTTCTTTTCCCCTCCGTGCTACCACATGTTTCTTTGCCAGGATGCGGTTTAGTAAGTTGGTAACCTCTTTCCGTGTACACACAAAACAGAGGGGCCGGGATGATGGTTCCATGGCCCTGGATTAAAGCCAGTCATCCGGTCAGGGGGCATGGGTGTTTCCGGTTGGGACCGAGAGGGGGGGCACCCCCTTAGAGCGCGCGTATAGAAATTTGATCCCATGCTACGCGAGGTTGTAGCCTCCCCGTCTCAAGGTTTTTCTTGAACGTTGCCGAGGGTGATCCCTGGCTTCGGAATGTTGAATGGGTGTGTACGGGTTAGACGTGTTTCTTCCAAAATACCGTAAACGGAACTAGTCCCCGTGACTACTGAAATCCGTTGGCTGTGGTTAAGTACAAACTCTGCAGAGTCAAATCCTTCCTAGTCATCGTATCCATGATCAAGTAGGGTGACCAGTATATCCATATCTATCTTCGTGGAAATTTATCCCCGGTGAACAAGCTCAAGTGGTAAACCCAGTTTAATTGTTAATCCTGCGGATGGACAAACCTTATATTTGTCTCGTACTTGCAATAATTTATGTTCTCGAGCTACTGAATTATTGAGCTACAATATAAGCCCTTTATGTGATGTCGCTCAGACGTCCGACTGTGGCATGTTTGTCTTTTATTTCTGTTATAAGCCCTGTATGTGATGTCGCTGAGACGTCCGACTGTGGCATGTTTGTCTTTTATTTCTGTTATAAGCCCTTTATGTGGTGTCGCCCTGACGCCCGACTGCGGCATTATTATTATTGCAGTTTCCTCTCGAGGAGTCATTCAGACCCTCGTTTGGCACCAGTATTACTATTCTTGCAGTTTCCTCTCGAGGAGTCATTCAGACCCTCGTTTGGCACCCAGTATTTATTTTGGGATTTCGGGAGGACTACCGCCCGACTTCTCTGCTATTTTTCCCATGCATTATTATCTCTATGTCTGAACGCACCGGTTAATCTGTTCTTATGCTTCATGTTTACATTTGTTATATCTTATGTCCGAACTGTCTTGCGAGTACTTTCATAGTACTCACCTGGCTTGTTGATTTGGCCAGATGTTGACGAAGGCGATCTCTTGGATGAAGAGTTTGATAGCGCGTCCGACGCCTAGAGGAGTCCCAGTCAGTCCTGTGCGATCCCGGATATTGGTCACTTGTATTATATACGCTTCCGCCACCCGCAATAAGTCTCCTCGAGCCTGACTCCGACGCTCGAAGAGCTGTAGTTTTCAGGAGTCATATCACCCACTTCGCGGTGATATTTCCACCATCGTTGTTATCGTGAGTTAGTAGTTAAGCCACCCTATCCGCCGTCTTGTTTTATCGGCGTTCATGTAATAAATTGTTGGGCAGTCCCCGCTCGACCTTGTATTATATTCAGTACTCCTGGTATTTTTCATCTGTGACCAAGATATTGTCTACCAGTGAGAAGGAATTCTTCTTTACTGGTCCGTAAAAGGGATCGGTCTCTCAATAATTATTTTATTGGAAAGCCGGTCGTGACAGTCGTCATGGCTGACGTCGTAGGAACCTCGCGAGGTTCTCCTTGCCTTGATCTCTCTGCCCCTCGCAAGCCAGCCTGGTGAGGTCACTCCCGAGGAGATCCTGTGTCGTCCGCCTTGCGAGGCTTGGCCCCTCGCGAGGGTCTTGAGCGTTTGCTGGTGAAGACGGGTCGTACTGGGCCTCGAGTGGAGCCACGTCGTGGGCCGCAGGCAGGCAAGTCTGGGGATCCCCGTTCTCAGAACGCCGACATCCGTATCGAGGCTGGCCATAGTTTGGAGGAGTCTCCATCATGGGGAGCCACACTAACTGCGATGATATGGACTCCCGTTGCCCACAGTTATGGATAGTTCCATCTATGAAGAACACGTGGGACTGGAACTACGAGACGGACATGTACCCAGGAGTGGATGTACGAATCTGAGTAATGTAGCACAGTAAGTGAAGTAGAAAGGAACAAATAGTATGAACATGCGTGGCATATAGCCATTTGTCTCTTACTACCACTAAATGTTGTATGTGCAATGCCCGATGATGTTATGGAGTACGTGCCTAAGTACTCTACTACTACTATATTAATTGGAGGCACATATTAGGTTTTATATTTGTTTATGTGTATGCCCCGAGACCTTCCAACTAGACGTGTCTTTCTCTCCGGATCGCACTTTGTATCATTCATACCACTAGTACAGTAGTACTACTACGTGTGGTCTCCGACCCAGAAGTGGAGATGCTCTACCACGCTGTTCATGTCCCACTCCTTTCGCTGATGTGTGGGACATCCAGCATGTGCTGTGTTTGGCACTCCTTCGTCATAAGAGTTGAAACGCTAGCATTCATCAGAAATAAAAAATAAATATAAATCACCAGTGATACTATACCACGCGGTTTCTTGCTCCTCGATATCGGAAAGAATACTTCCGTTCACCGACATGTGGGACGTCGACCATCCTGGTCCACTTGCCATGCCTGCAGAACTACAAGGGAGAGTCACCCCGGTTGTCGCGCCGCAGGAATTACTAATGAGCCGTCAAATCACAGGCCCAACCTTTCCCACTGTGAAGTTGCTCGGATGAAGGAACCATCATGACTTCGTTGAATTCCGCTTCTTGAAGAAAACTACTATACCAGCAGTACTGCTAGCTACAGTAGTTACTCCAGCAGAGGCCTCCTTTGGTTCATAGGATAGGAATTTTATAGGAATATGAAAATCATAGGAAGTGAGATGACATGCATCTCAATTCCTATAGAGAAAGAGATGCCATTTGATGCATAGGATAGGAATTTTTCCATTGAGTCTAGGCTAATGTACTGGTAATTTGCTCTAAAAACTACAGTAGTAACTACTAGTACTAATACATGCTCGTAAACAAACATATGGGTGACACAGACACACACACTAACTACTAGTACTACTACTTCTCACATGCTGGCCAGATGCCGTCGTTCTCCTTCCCGGCTTTGTCGGCGACACCCCACCGTGCTTGGATCTCCGCTGACCTCTCCGCAGCAGCGCGTGCGTCCTCTTCTTTCTTGCGGCTCCAGGCCTCTCTTTTCTTGAGTGCTTTATGACTTTTCCGCTCCCTCTATGCGGCTTTGGCCGCCTCTTTCTCTACCACCCATTCGGCCTTGGCAGCTTCAAATTCCGCCCAAATAGGTGTGAGGTCACGAGCGGCGATGAACTCGGCACGGCGGGATGCCACCGCTTCCCTACCATTCTGTGTGCGGTCGTGGGCGGCGAGGAAGTCGGCGCGGCAAGATGCCATTGCTTCCTTACCGGTTAGTGTGCGGCGCGGTGGCATGAACGACGCTTGGTGACAGCTCTGGGGTGGAGTGGCCGGACAACCGTAAAGTGCATTGGTTTGTCAAGAGCTCAAGGACAGAAGACGAAGGAAATTTTGATTCCCCTTCAATCCTGGTCATTTATTACCGAGTAAAATGCATTGCCGGTCATCAAACTTGTCTTGATAGCTCACTTTGATCATTGTATACGAGATATGGTGATTATACGGTCACTGGCTCAGCATATAGCTCCGTATTTGTCTGGCTGACCAGTCAAACAGTCCGCATGCGCCTCATCAGCTCGTGTTCTTTATCTATATATCTATGCGGGCCTACCTGTCAGTGGAGAAAGAAATAAAAACCAAAATTATGCGTATGTGGCATTACTGTTTAGACGTTTGCTAGAGGCCTCCGTGAACACCGAGCATGTATTCACCTGGCTCGACACCAACGGTCATACTCGTGACTTGGCGCGTTGCTCATGTATATTGTCCATCACAACGAAAATCTATAAAACAGCCTAGCTAGAGAGGGTACTATGGTATAGAGTATGTACTACCGTGAGCAACCGATCATAGTGCCACTGCACACGAGTGTGTGTCTGATCGATTCGTCCATTACTCGTAAGTTATGCATGGTTGTGTGGTGTCTAATGGTGGCCGTCGAAGGCTAGCTGGCGACAAGAGCGGTTGCATGGACGCCTGGTTGTTAATACGTGCCGCATACGCTTCAAAGGCTCGTCATCCATGAGTTCACATTTTACCACCACTCCAGCGTCTGACCGCCCTGGCCTACCAAAACCCCTTCCATCGCTAGCGCGCGCTTCCCGCCTAAAACGGTCACCGTCTCTCTAGAACATCAATGCCGCATTCACCGGCCTTAACTTCAGGTGCAGTTGGTGTGTCACTGACATGCAGGCAAGATGCCCGTTGGGCCCACATGTTAGTGATACAATGCACCTGCGGTTAAGTCACTGAAACAGCATCCGCATTCACGCCCGACGCGACCTCTCACTGGCGTTGGCATTGCAGCAGCGCGATGGCCGAGAGAGCGCCACGCGCGCGACATGTCGGTGCAAGCGATTGTTCCGCGTTAACGACACCACGGCTATCCTTCCGTCCACCGCCCACATTAATGACACGCGGCTGCCGACGAACCTATTCCGGCGCCAGCCGTCCATCCATCTGCCGCGGCTCATTGCCATTCGCCTGCTATATTAACTTGAGCCCCAGCTCCCAGCCATAGCAAAAGACCCACACTCATTCTCCTCCGGTCCCTTCCTTCTGTCGGCACCACTCCAACCATGGCCTCCTGGTGCTCCAAAGCTCTCTTGGACATACTGTCGCAGGAGCAGACGAAGGACATCGGCGGCTCTGCTCCGGGCGTGCTCCAAAGCTCTCTTGGACGTACTACCGTAGGAGCAGACGAAGGAGATCGCCGGCTCCCCCCCACCCCGGCCGCCCTCCGCCGCCACGACCACGAAGCCGGCGCGCGTGCGCGGGCGCAGCCGGCAGCGAGGAAGAGTAGTACACGGTAGGTCGCCGCCGCTCTGGTCCCAGGAAGGCCACCGCTCCTCCACTCAGTCGACGCCAAGCTTGGTGGGATAAACATCTGCAGCCGATTAGCCACTTGATGGCGACGTGGAGGCGGAAATCTTCAGAACCTTGTGCTTCGGAGGAGGAGGTTATCGAGGCGGATGAGGAGGAGGCAAAGGCAATGGCCGGCTTTCTTGGGTTCATGGCTGGACATGGTGGTCGGGCGCCGGCGATTGTTTAGATTAGGTTTACAGTAGGTTTTAGTATGGTTTGTGCGAAATATGTAATGAATTTCCTCCAGTTTATAGGAAAAGTTTTCGAAATGTAATGAATTTCATCCGGTTAATTTGAAATTTGCTTTGTTTGCATGAATTTCGTCTGGTTAGTTCATATAGTTGTCAAAAGGTATGCGGGCAGCATTGGATGGCATCCATTAGTGTCCTCGGACAAATGCCGGTGTAAATTTGAGGGCCAGCGCTGGAGATGCCCTAACTATCATGCTATAATCGCTAACAGTGATCCATTATTTCGCAGGGAACAGTTATCCGTCGATCAAAATCAGATCCGCCGTGTTTCGCACTCCTCCCACGTAAGAGTGTAGACTCTTGCTTACATAAAAATGGAGCAAGTGGACGACACTATAGCACGTCATATCACTCAAACTAGCCCGCCTAACACGCGGGAAAGCACCGCCCTCATCATTTTGTTCTGGATTTCTATGATCGATCGCACGAAAATGTTACGCTTTGCAAGTTCAAAGGGAAAAGGCGGCACACTTACGACTCGTACGCGTCACACACCCGACAGTCTGGCTCGCACGCTGCTCACCAGAGGGGACACGCGTTGTCTCGCATTTTCACTGACATGTGGGACTGCAATTGAATAAACCGTCGATAGCCGAAATATAATCACTCGGCGGGCGTCGGCTGAGAAGAGAGAAATGGGGGAGGGAGAAGAGATAGCCCGCCCTCCGCGCACGGACTCCAAGAAATATATATGGTGATAATGTGAGGTGGGCCATGCTGGAGTCCGGACCGCTTCCAAGCCCGCTTCTAACCGCCCTGGCCCACCAGAACCCCCCACCCACCAGCTCCCCCCGCGCGCTCCCCCCTCAGGGCATATGTAACGCAATATATAGTGTGTTAAAAGAAACACAATGTATAGCTATGGCATGCAGCGTCTAAGGTGGAGCCCATATGTAACATAAAATATTTACTCTCTCCAACCATCTTAGGCCAAATCTGAACAAATATATGTGCTACAGGGATTGCAAGTAGGGCCAGGGAATTATTTTAGTCCAAAGAAATGGCTTAGAGGCAGCCTCTTGTGTTAGAGGCGACGCTAGAGAATTTTCCCTAGAGGCTTGGTCCAGCAGTGTATAGCGACAGACTCTAAGGGCTTAGAGGCAGGTCTAGAGGCAGCAGAATGATACATTGTGGATGCTCTCAAACGCCAGCTGCCCGCATTCATAGCAAGTAGTACCATGGTAGATAACTGTACCATGGTTGATAAGATAGTCTTATCATAAGTCTTGCATGTAATTTAGAGATGAACAAAAAAACATATGTACAATGGATCATCTCTTAGCCTTATCTTCAATAACTAGTTATTCCTAAAAACATGGTGAAATATATTGTGCTAAGAGATCATCTCTTGTCTTCTCTTAGATAAGAGAAGACAAGCCTTTTCTTATGATTTCTCTTTCCTCCACCTCATCATTTATCCTATGTGGCATCCCTACAATAGAACCATTGTACATGCCCTAATCCCGCTTAGGCTAGTCATAGTGGGGAGTAACTTAGACTAGTAACATGCATATGTTACTAGTCTATGTTACTACATTCATAGTGGGGAGTACATATGTATAGTATCATGCAAGCCATCATTTATTAAGACGTAGACTCATTTTGTCTTGGGACGCGTTATGTTACAGTAACATATTATGTTACTCCAAACACCTCTCTCCTCATTAACTATATGCCACATAAGCAAAATTTTCTTGAAGTGTGTTATGTTACTTGCTAAGTTACTCCGACTATGACCGGCCTTATGTGGAGGAGAGAGGCATTGACAAAGTCAAGGAGTGGGATCTGCAGGAGCCCGTCTCTACACATGCTCCTAGGTATAAGAAAAGTAATTCTATAAAAAAGAGGCATAAAAAAACAATTGTGTCTAAAAAAGAAAGGTAAAAACATTTGAGAGGAAATAGATAGAGAGAAAGTGAGAAAAAGTTGTAACCTTATAGCCAACCTTATAGTCAACACTATGGTAGTATGACATGAGGAAGGAGGGAGTGGTGCACATGCCAAGTTCACTGGGCTGCCGTGTTTCACACTCCTCCGTCGTAACAGTGGAGACAATAGCTTTCATAAAAAATAAACAATGAATACTCCTTGCTCGTCCACTATATCGGAAAGAATACTTTCATTCGCCGACATGTGGGACGTCGACCATCCTGGTCCACCTGCCATGCACAAAATTATCCTGGTCCACCCCGGTCATAGCGCATGCCCAACCTTTCCCACTGTAAGTTGGTCGAACGAAGGAACCATCATGACTTCGTTGAATTCCGCTTCTTCAAGAAAACTTACTGTACCCGCAGTACTGTTACCACACGCGAAGACTGGACGACACTGTACCACGTCATATCACTTAAACCCACAAGGCCAAACTAGCCCGCCTAGGATTTGTACTCCCTCCGTTTCAGGCCTCCTTTGGTTCATAGGATAGACATTTTATAGGAATACAAAAATCATAGGAAGTGAGATGGCATGCATCTCAATTCCTGTAGAGGAAGAGATGTCATTTGGTGCATAGGATAGGAATTTTTCCGTTGAGTCTAGGCTAATGTTTTTTTTCCTCCAAAATGTGAAGGATTGATTCCTATCCTACATAGGAATAGGAATCCATTCCTACAAACCAAAGGGCTTTAAAGGAATTTTTCCTTTGCAAATCCTATCCTATAGAATTCCTATAAAATTCCTACAAACCAAAGGAGGCCGAATGTATCTGTGTCGACTATTGCCTGATCGATCGCTAAGCCTACAATTTAGGAGCTTGGGCTATTGGCCGATCAATGACGGATCAGTATAACCGTACCACAAGCTCATCAGCCCCAACGTTTCTCTTCGGTGAGTGTTTTGCAAGTGCTATAGCTCGCACAATAGATAGCCTACTAACACCAAGAATCATCAAACAAGCCCTGCTGATATGATAAACAGTTCAAACTTACATTTAAGCATGCCATATATTACATCAAAAGCTGGTGAGGATACATCTGTTTCCACAACTCGGAGAGGGTTCGCATGATTCACTATCAAACAAAAGTAGCAAGTACCACCTACACAAGACAGTGCACTAGCCCTAAGATGGTTTGATAACACGCATCGTTCTAGTAATTAAACACAATGCAAACTACCCTGAAGGATTAGCGCGACCAACTATTTCTTGTCATTGATCTCTCGTGCAATGAGCACAACACAGACAGCGGCATGGGAATCGATCTCTGGGGCGATGTCCACCGTGACATCGGAATCGATCTATGGGGCGATGTCCACAGGATGGACAGCGGCATCGGAATCAATCTCCGGGGCGATGTCAACAGGATGGACCGCGGCATTGAAAACGATCTCTGGGGCGTTGTCCACAGGACGGGCCACGACATCGGAATCATCAAGGACGTCCACCGGCACCTGCACAACCCTAACATATTAGCAAGCACATTGCAAATAATCAAAAACCACAACTATGGTAAGCCCTTATTTTTTACTTTATGCAGCTCACCGGGGATCCCATCCCTCCGGGGGCCATCTCCTCGTCCTCGATGGGGGCCATCACCTTGCCAGGGGAATACTTATTCTCAACGGCGACTATCTCCTCAAACTCGGCCTTGAGCCTCGCATAGGTGGCCATTAGAGTTTATGGGGTAGGCACAGTGGGGCCCTTGCTGTTCTTCCAACTTTCTTTGAGGAGTTTGTCCGCCAACGTCGTCAACTCTTTGGCCAGTGCTTGTTTCTTGGAGTTCTTCATCTCCATGGGTTGGCCCGCCAACATGGTCAACTCGTTGGTCGGTGCTCGCTTCCTGCAGAGTTGCCCTAGTGCTCCTGGATCCGTCAATGAACTGACAAGCAAAAAGCAATCGAAAGGAAACCACAATCGCAATGAAAACGGGAAAAGAATAGGCTGTGAGAATCGGTCGGTGCTTCGCAAAAAGAAGATTCTTGGAATGAAAATATAGTAGCATCACCGATTCGCCCACCTTTCCTTCCTCGGTACAGAAGAAAAATGGCAGAAGTGAGTAGCCTGGAGTGAGGTTTTCTTCAAGAATGGGGAGAAAGGGCTTCAACGAGCGTTCCAGTGAAATGATGGTTGCTTCGTCCAGTCCAACTTTGAGGCCACTTTACCACTGCTGGTAAAGGTGTGGGTTTTGTGATATGACGGGTCATGACGGCCACACCGGGGTGATGGTGAGTCTCGACTGTAGCACCTCGCTGTGATTTGGTGGATGGCACGCGGGCCCGGATGCTTTGTGATATGCTTTGATGCTTTGATGTTTGGTAGGGTGTATGAAGGGTGCATGAGTCCACACTAGCTTAACACAAATACACTACGAGCATGCATGAGAAGAGCATCCATGAAGAGGGGTGCTGGGATGAGCATGCACGAAGAGGGAACAACTATGCTGAGATGAGAATGCAACCAAACACACTGTGGCGAGCGTTCGCAAATGCCACATTCGGGTTGCGCTTGGCTCTTCGCCTCTTCGAGAAGATGAACAATGATGTTACTACTACTTCTACAGTATCGAATCCACTGCTGCATGTCCGTCCACCACGTGCGGGAGGGATAACTTGTTGTATACTCTATATTTGCTGCAACCTCTAACATTTACCCCACCACAAATTAAAATATATATCCCTGTCTTGACCAGATGAGCGTGCAAACTACAATCACCAGGATGACAGGTAGGGCCAGAAGATTATTTTAATAAAAAAGCATGGAGCCGACCCGAACGATTTTAAGCTTACAGGCACAGTACACGCTATCCTAGACTGCTCTACACATGAAACTGCCACACGAGCGTCCGGGCTGCGCTTGGCTCTTCGCCTCTTCGGGAAGTCGAACAATGATGGAGTACTACTGCAGTGGAGGAGTACTACAGTATGCTTCTGGCCATCTGACACCGATTGAACTGCTGCATGTCCACCACGTGCGGGAGGGAGAGCGTGTAGCGAACGAAAGCTTCTCCTAGTCTTGTCATCCACCACGCTCATGGGTGAGGGAGGGACGCAGCTTCACTGACTTACTACTCCTGCCTTTGCGTGTATGACAGGTGGGTGGCCCACCTGTCATGCAGCCAAAGGCAGGTGCGGGTAAGGCGAGAGGGCGTTGTAGTAATCCAACTTCTCGGTCTTGTACGAGTTGACGCGACACATCAAAGCACTGCACTCAATATATTTCAATAATTTGTGTTTACCGATGCATTAACTACAACACATGCATACATGCCGTGACACTCCTTTTGATACTTGCATGTGTTGATTTAATGCACCTTGCCAAATTTTGACTATAAATTTAATTAATCAAATGTTCATGCATGTCACAAAAAATTACATAATTGAAAACTATGTTCAAATACTAATCAAACGATATAATTTTTGTTAACATGCACTAACATTTTGTCAGTTAATTCTTTGGTCAAAATTTAGCACCAATTACAAAGGGGCCCAATAAATATTGTACTCTCACATTTTGTTTTGAGGATACTCCCACATAGAAAATATAAAAATAATGAATGTTGGGGCAGCCCACGTTTCCGATAATTTTAGCCGTGGGCTTATTCACAAATTTTACGAGGGGGTAGTTGTTCATTTAATGGAGGGTCTTGTACCAGACTTGAACGATATAAAGTGCGACCTGGCACACCGTAACACCACTTGGAATAAGCGGGTAGCTATCTCAAAAAAAATCAACAACTCAAAAAAACGGCGACCTGGCACGTACACAATTTTAAACAATTGTTTTGATAGAGTGAAAAAGAAAAACTACCCCACTATGTATATATAGGCCGAAGCCTCCACGCTTGCTAGCTAGGGTTGCTCTATTCACACACTCTCATCCTCTCCAGATCTAAACAAGATAGCGGTGGTAACACTGTCTTTCCCCCTTCAAAAAACATTGTCTTTCTATCCTCACCGCTGGTTACAGATCCGGACGTATCCCCCTCCGTCGGTGAAGGGGAGGAGGGGCAGCGTTTACGCCATCGTCGACAGTGAGGGAGGAGACCCACTATCGGCCGCACCGTTATCTCTGGCCGAGCGCCGGCGCGGGAGGTCCTCCGAACCCTTCGTCGTTGCCCTAGTGTGGGCGGATCCGGCCTCCTGCCGCCCACCTATCCACATTCCGACGACCTTCAGGTATATCTTCCTTCGAAACCGCCCTAGCTCCACTTCCCCAGCTTGCTACGTTGCTGCATGTGCATCATTTTCTACCTCTCAGCCCCTCTCGATCAGATGGTCAAACGACACATATTTTTCTTCTTCTATTGTTAGAGGTAAAGCTACTTCATGGAGTCGAATCTTGTACTTGGTTCAAACAAGAAATAAAGTGGGGTTGGGGGAATTTAGTATTTGCATAGGACTTGGTACAAACAGGAAGGATAGGGGGTGAAAGTAGTACAGACTGGTCATCCAACCAGTGGTATGACCAGGACTAGATTTGCTATCCACACATAAGATGGTTGCATGCATCATTATGATGCAGAGGCCGGGGGCACGCCTCCATTTCCAAAAAAGGAGTAGTTGGCTAGAGTGAACAAAAATGGGACCAACCCAGATATGTTTCTTGGATGTTTGTTTCTCGGGGCAACAAACTCTGAATCACCACTTTATGCCCCGGTTTAGGTACATGCTGCTGGACTGCTGGTGCACCCACTGTCCCATGCCCTTATACCAAATATTTAGCTATTCTTAATCTAATGCCCCTGTAAATGAAGCCATGCCATTGTTATAAGCCATGACAAGTTTAGCCAAATGTTTTTGCCTGTAATTGTTTGAGACTCTGACTGTTTCCTCTGTAGCTATTTGTGCAAATAGGGATATCCATTTCACCTGGTTGCTGTTGTGACCTTTTGGTGCACTGCACAAAACACTTCTTAAAAGAAGTGACTTCTGTGCTGTTTAACTAGAATGTCAGAATGGAATAGTTGGTTCATTTCGGTGGAACTGCACAAAGGGAGATCTGTGTTCCAATCCTCATCATCCATATTGGCACCATAACCTTCCTTTAGGTAAGAATGATATTTAATGCATGTGTTCATCTCTATTTTGCGACTGCCATGAGAAAATAATGCTATTGTTTACTAGTACACTTGTACTCCCTCACTGACAAAACCAATTCTGAAATAGAAGGCCAATCATGTACTTGGTTTCACCAACTGGTGAGGAGAAAGAGAAACAGAGCATGAAGAGGAAGAAGAAGAAGAATAAACAGTGCCAAGGTGATATTGCTGAAGCCGAGGCCTCATTCGAGGCCATTCAAGGGCTCCGGCAACGTCTACCTTACATGTGAGACGATCCTCCAGGGAGCCCTTCCACTTCTGCATATTGTCCATGATGAATTTGATGCTACTGTTAGAGTAATATGCTAATGTCTTTCTATCCTTTCTCACTAAGCTAATGAAGGTTTCACCTTGTTCCTACTTATGCAAACAGGGATCATGTTGTGCCAATCATACATTTTAGTGGAACTACACAAGACAATACAATGAACTGTATCCCAGCCAGTGCTTTAACTCTGTTGGGAGTTCTTGATAATCTTTCGATATAATCTCAGCACTGGTAAACAAGAGTGATTTCAACCATACATTTGAAGTGCACAAACATATATACTATGGAGTGATTCCAGTGAGTGCTTTATCATCTCTTCTAGGACTACATGAATAAGCTTTCTTGCTCAGGTTGGTACCGGCCTAAGGCCTTCATCCATATTAGTTTGCTGTCATCTCTATTTGTATCGTGCTACTGTCATGAGAAACTCCTTTATCTTTGCACGTTAAAGTTTTGCAACCTATGATACATGTCAATGCTTTGAGTGTTGAGCTAATTGGCACTGATTAAATAAACTAATACCTCTCTTTAAGCAAGACTACTATGTTGCTAACTTTACCCATTGAGATAATGAGGGTGCTTCTATTTGTTAGTGTATGCTTCATCAACTAGTCCCACTATTACAGTAATCTCACTCTCTCAATATATGTGCCAACAGGGATGCTCGATTTTGGTGGAACTGCACAAAAACTTTGGGTGCTTCATTGCCTCGACAGCTTCCTTCCTTTCTTGTCAGTCGCTAATCTCGGCTTGCTTCCTTCCTTTGCTGTCAGTCGCTTGGCTTATCTCGGCTTCCAGTCAAAGGAAATAGTAATTGATATGCTACCTCACACAGGTTGGTACTGGTCTTTATCCTGATTATTGTGCTTGTCATATGTATTGGTAATTTGGTATTGTGCTACTATTTTCCGATTTCATAAAGGTGTAACTTGGAGCCTGAACTCGCAGGCAAATCATTACATTGGGTGATTTCAGTAGAACTACACAAAAAGATCAGATGGACAGGTACTCATATTGCTGCTATGTACTCCAAAGTTCACTGAGACAAGCATCGATGTTGACAAGAAGAAGTGCCTATATTCATTCGAGTATCAACCGGCGTCAACCAGTTGTCAAACTCCAAGTATTAGGAGAGTGAACACCAAAAATATTGCTTGGCGCATAGCCCAGAAAAACGCAGTCCAGTCTTTGGTCCCAACTTGTGCCTTTTGGTTATCGGCACATATGGTAGCGAACTATATGGCATGGAGTCTAAAGATTCCAGACAAGTTGGTTGACGTGTATATTCATCTGGCACTTAATCAGTCTGCACGCCAGGGATGCTCCATTTCAGTTGAACTGCACAAAAAATTGGGTGGTTCATTTTCTCAACCGCCTCCTTTCTTGTCTGCAATGTAGAATTTTGGCGAGCTACAGGACCAAGATGAGCCAGTAAACTAGTTGGATGAAAGTAGTGGCCAAGTTGCTCAAACCTCCCTCGGCACGAGGCCACTATTTGAGGATAAACCTACAAGCACAGTTCAGATTGTCTGTGCTACCTCTTATGTACTCGAAAGTTTACTCGTACAAGCATTAATTTTAGCAAGAAGTACCTCTGACTGAACACCATTTACCAGTCTGTACCCTAGGTAATTAAAGTTCGTCCATGGATGATATTGGCTGTGATCTCAATCATTTGGTTGCATAAACATACTGAACATGTGTATATCTAAATCTTTTTGTGAATTATCTATGAATATTGTCGTGTGATCTATCAATCATTTGGATGCATAGACATGCTGGACTTGTGTATATATGAATCTTTTGAGTTGTTGATTGTGAATGTTAGCTATGAATATGAACGTGTCCTGTGAACCTGAGTTTGATACGAATGTTTACCTGTTCTGTTGTACTTGTGTGCGAACTTGTTAGTATGTCTACTTTGGGATTTGTGACGTGTGGGTGTCAACGGCATACCTTCTTCCCGAGAAGAATTACGCCTGCTTTGTCAGGGTAGCAACGGCGCATCAGCTCTTCTTAATATTTTTGCTCTGTCTTCCCCCCTCCCCTGCCAACCCCTGCCGTAATGTTTTCAGCCTCAAAATAAGCATAATGGGCTGCGTTGTTTTTGGGGCTTGATGAAAAATCGAGTGCTGGTTTCTGTAGGTTGGCTCGCCCAGCAAATGGGCCACTAGTCCACCACGAACTGGGAGGCTAAAAATACAAGTTGTACGTTGGAAATATGCCCTAGAGGCAATAATAAAATGGTTATTATTGTATTTCCTTGTTCATGATAATTGTCTATTGTTCATGCTATAATTGTATTAACTGGAAACCGTAATACATGTGTGAATACATAGACCACAACATGTCCCTAGTAAGCCTCTAGTTGACTAGCTTGTTGATCAATAGATGGTTGTGGTTTCCTGACCATGGACATTGGATGTCATTGATAACGAGATCACATCATTAGGAGAATGATGTGATGGACAAGACCCAATCCTAAGCATAGCACAAGATCATGTAGTTCGTTTGCTAAGAGCTTTTCTAATGTCAAGTATCGTTTCCTTAGACCATGACATTGTGCAACTCCCGGATACCGTAGGAATGCTTTGGCTGTACCAAACGTCACAACGTAACTGGGTGGCTATAAAGGTGCACTACAAGTATCACCGAAAGTGTCTGTTGGGTTGGCACGAATCGAGACTGGGATTTGTCACTCCGTATGACGGAGAGGTACCTCTGGGCCCACTCAGTAATGCATCATCATAATGAGATCATGTGACTAATGAGTTAGCCACGGGATCATGCATTACGGAACGAGTAAAGAGACTTGCCGGTAACGAGATTGAACGAGGTATTGGGATACCGACGATCGAATCTCGGGCAAGTAACATACCGGTGGACAAATTGTATACGGGATTGATTGAATCCCCGACATTGTGGTTCATCCGATGAGATCATCATGGAACATGTGGGAGCCAATATGGATATCCAGATCCCGCTATTGGTTATTGGCTGGAGAGGTGTCTCGGTCATGTCTGCATGGTTCCCGAACCCGTAGGGTCTACACACTTAAGGTTCGGTGACGCTAGCGTTGTTATGGGAAATAGTATGTGGTTACCGAAGGTTGTTTGGAGTCCCGGATGAGATCCCGGACATGACGAGGAGCTCCGGAATGGTCCGGAGGTGAAGATCGGTATATTGGACGAAGGGTATTGGAGTCCGAAATTGTTCCGAGGGTACCAGGCTATGTCCAGCATGTCCGAAAGGGGTTTCGGAGGCCCCGGCAAGCGTTGGAGGGCCTTATGGGCCAAGGGGAAGGGGCAAACCAGCCCACTAAGGGGCTGTGCGCCCCTCCCAACCCCTCTCAAGTTTCCTAGGGGTGGAGGCGCCCAAACCCATCTAGGGTTTCCCCTGGCCGCCGCCTCCTCCTCTAGATCCATCTAGAGGGGCCGGCCCCCCTCTCCCCTTCCCCTTATATATAGTGAGGGGGTGGGAGGAAAGCCGCGCCCCCTGGCCTGGCGCAGCCCTCTCCTCCTCCAACTCCTCCTGCTCCTCCGTAGTGATTAGCGAAGCTCTGCCGGAGAACCAGGAGCTCCATTGCCACCACGCCGTCGTGCTGCTGGAGTTCTCCCTCAACTTCTCCTCTCCCCTTGCTGGATCAAGAAGGCGGAGACGTCCCCGGGCTATACGTGTGTTGAACGCGGAGGCGCCATCCGTTCGGCGCTAGATCGGATCTTCTGCGATTTGAATCGCCGCGAGTACGACTCCATCAACCGCGTTCTTGTAACGCTTCCGCTTAGCGATCATCAAGGGTATGAAGATGCACTCCCTCTCTCTCGTTGCTAGCATCTCCTAGATTGATCTTGGTGACACGTAGGAAAATTTTGAATTATTGCTACGTTCCCCAACAGTGGCATCACGAGCTAGGTCTATGCGTAGATTCTATGCACGAGTAGAACACAAAGTAGTTGTGGGCGATGATTTGTTCAATTTGCTTACCGTTACTAGTCTTATCTTGATTCGGCGGCATTGTGGGATGAAGCGGCCCGGACCGACCTTACACGTACTCTTACGTGAGACAGGTTCCACCGACTGACATGCACTTGATGCATAAGGTGGCTAGCGGGTGTCTGTCTCTCCCACTTTAGTCAGATCGGATTCGATGAAGAGGGTCCTTATGAAGGGTAAATAGAAATTGGCATATCACTGTTGTGGCTTTTGCGTAGGTAAGAAACGTTCTTGCTAGAAACCCATAGCAGCCACGTAAAATATGCAACAACAATTAGAAGACGTCTAACTTGTTTTTGCAGGGTATATATGTGATGTGATATGGCCAAAAGGATGTGATGAATTATATATATGTGATGTATGAGATTGATCATGTTCTTGTAATAGGAATCACGACTTGCATGTCAATGAGTATGACAACCGTCAGGAGCCATAGGAGTTGTCTTAATTTATTGTATGACCTGCGTGTCAAAGAAAAACGCCATGTAATTACTTTACTTTATTGCTAACCGTTAGCCATAGTAGTAGAAGTAATAGTTGGTAAGACAACTTCATGAATACACGATGATGGAGATCATGATGATGGAGATCATGGTGTCATGCCGGTGACGAAGGTGCTCATGCCGCGCCTCAAAGATGAAGATCAAAAGGCGCAAGATGATATTGGCCATATCATGTCACTTTATGATTTGCATGTGATGTTTGTCATGTTTACATCTTATTTGCTTAGAACGACGGTAGCATAAATAAGATGATCCCTCACTAAAATTTCAAGAGATGTGTTCCCCCTAACTGTGCACTGTTGCAAAGGTTCGTTGTTTCGAAGCACCACGTGATGATCGGGTGTGATAGATTCTAACGTTCGCATACAACGGGTGTAAGCCAGATTTACACATGCGAAACACTTAGGTTGACTTGACGAGCCTAGCATATACATACATGGCCTCGGAACACAAGAGACCGAAAGGTCGAACATGAGTCATATAGTAGATACGATCAACATCGAGATGTTCACCGTTGATGACTAGTCCGTCTCACGTGATGATCGGACACGGTCTAGTCGATTCGGATCATGTATCACTTAGATGACTAGAGGGATGTCTATCTAAGTGGGAGTTCATTAAATAATCAGATGAACTTAATTATCATGAACATAGTCAAAAGGTCTTTGCAACTTATGTCATAGCTTATGCTTTAGTTCTACTGTTTAAGATATGTTCCTAGAGAAAATTTAGTTGAAAGTTGACAGTAGCAATTATGCGGACTGGGTCCGTATACTGAGAATTGTCCTCATTGCTGCACAGAAGGCTTATGTCCTTAATGCACCACTCGGTGTGCTGAACCTCGAGCGTCGTCTGTAGATGTTGCGAAACATCTGACATACACGTTTTGATGACTACGTGATAGTTCAGTGCGTAATGCTAACGGTTTAAAATTGTGGCACCAAAGACGTTTTGAAACGTCGCAGAACATATGAGATGTTCCAAAGACTGAAATTGGGATTTCAGACTAGTGCCCATGTCAAGAGGTATGAGACCTCTGACAAGTTTCTTAAGCCTGCAAACTAAGGGAAAAAGCTCAATCGTTGAGCATGTGCTCAGATTGTCTGAGTACTACAATCGCTTGAATCGAGTGGGAGTTAATCTTCCAGATGAGATAGTGATGGTTCTCCATAGTCACTGCCACCAAGCTATTAGAGCTTCGTGATGAACTATAACATATCAGGGATAGACATGATGATCCTTGAGCAACTCGCGATGTTTGACACCGCGAAAGTAGAAATCAAGTAGGAGCATCAATTGTTGATGGTTAGTAAAACCACTAGTTTCAAGAAGGGCAAGGGAAAGAAGGGATACTTCACGAAACGGCAAATCAGTTGCTGCTCTAGTAAAGAAACCCAAGGTTGAACCCAAACCCGAGACTAAGTGCTTCTGTAATGAGGGGAACGGTCACTGAAGCAGAACTACCCTAGATACTTGGTAGATGAGAAGGCAGGCAAGGTCGACAGAAGTATATTGGATATACATTATATTAATGTGTACTTTACTAGTACTCCTAGTAGCATCAGGGTATTAGATACCGGTTCGGTTGTTAAGTGTTGGTAACTCGAAATAAAAGGCTATGGAATAAACGGAGACTAGCTAAAGGTGAGATGACGATATGTGTTGGAAGTGTTTCCAAGGTTGATGTGATCAAGCATCACATGCTCCCTCTACCATCGAGATTGGTGTTAAACCTAAATAATTGTTATTTGGTGTTTGCGTTGAGCATAGACATGATTGGATTATGTTTATCGCAATACGGTTATTCATTTAAGGAGAATAATGGTTACTCTGTCTATCTGAATAATACCTTCAATGGTCTTGCACTTAAAATGAATGGTTTGTTGAATCTCGATCGTAGTGATACACATGTTCATGCCAAAAGATATAAGATAGTACCACATACTTGTGGCACTGCCACTTGAGTCATATTGGTATAAAATGCATGAAGAAGCTCCATGTTGATGGATCTTTGGACTCACTCATTTTTGAAAAGATTGAGACATGCGAACCATGTATATTAGTATATATGCATGAAGGAAGTCCATACAGATGGATCGTTTGGACTCACTTGATTTTGAATCACTTGAGACATGCAAATCATACCACATGGGCAAGATGACTGAAAGGCCTCGTTTTCAGTAAGATGGAACAAGAAAACAACTTGTTGGAAGTAATACATTTTGATGTGTGCAGTCCAATGAGTGCTGAGGCATGCAGTGGATATCGTTATGTTCTTACTTCATAGATGATTTGAGTAGATGCTGAGTATATTTACTTGATGAAACACAAGTCTGAATTATTGAAAGGTTCAAGTAATTTCAGAGTGAAGTTGAAGATCGTCGTGACAAGAGGACAAAATGTCTGTGATATGATCATAGAGATGAATATCCGAGTTACGAGCTTGGCACACAATTAAGACATTGTGGAAATTGTTTCACAACTAATACCGCCTGGAACACCATAGTGTTATGGTGTGTCCGAACATCATAACTGCACCCTATTGGATATGGTGCATACCATGATGTCTCTTATCAAATTACACTATCGTTTATGGGTTAGGCATTAGAGACAACCGCATTCACTTTAAATAGGGCACCACGCAATTCCGTTGAGACGACACCGTATGAACTATGGTTTAGAGAAACCTAAGCTGTCGTTTCTTAAAAGTTTGGGGCTGCGACACTTATGTGAAAAAGTTTCAGGCTGATAAGCTCGAACCCAAAGCGGATAAATGCATCTTCATAGAATACCCAAAACAGTTGGGTATACCTCCTATTTCAGATCTGGAAGCAAAAGTGATTGTTTCTAGAAACGGGTCCTTTCTCGAGGAAAAGTTTCTCTCAAAAGAATTGAGTGAGAGGATGGTGGAGACTTGATGAGGTTATTGAACCATGACTTCAACTAGTGTGTAGCAGGGCACAGGAAGTTGTTCCTGTGGAACCTACACCAATTGAAGTGGAAGCTTATGATAGTGATCATGAAACTTCGGATCAAGTCACTACCAAACCTCGTAGGTCGACAAGGATGCGTACTACTTCAGAGTGGTACATAATCCTGTCTTGGAAGTCATGTTGCTAGACAACAATGAACCTACGAGCTATGGAGAAGCGATGGTGGGCCCGGATTCCGACGAATGGCTCGAGGCCATAAAATCCGAGAGAGGATCCATATATAAAAACAAAGTATAGACTTTGGAAGAACTACTTGATGGTCGTAAGGCTGTTGGGTGCAGATGGATTTTAAAAGGAAGACGGACAATGATGGTAAGTGTCACCATTAAGAAAGCTCGACTTGTCGTTAAGATGTTTTCCGACAAGTTCAAGGAGTTGACTGCGATGAGACTTTCTCACTCGTAGCGATGCTAAGAGTCTGTTGGAATTATGTTAGCAGTTACTGCATTATTTATGAAATCTTGCAGATAGGATGTCAAAACATTGTTTCCTCGACGATTTTCTTGAGGAAAGGTTGTATGTGATACAACCAGAAGGTTTTGTCAATCCTGAAATATGCTAACAAGTATGCAAAGCCCCAGCAATCCTTCTAAGGACTGGAGTAAGCATCTCAGAGATGGAATGTACGCTTTGATGAGATGATCAAAGATTTTGGGTTTATACAAAGTTTATGAGAAACTTGTATTTCCAAAGAAGTGAGTGGGAGCACTATAGATTTTTGATGAGTATATGTTGTTAACATATTGTTAATCAGAAATGATGTAGAATTTCTGGAAAGCATACAGGGTTATTTGAAAAGTGTTTTTCAATGGAAAACCTGGATTAAGCTACTTGAACATTGAGCATCAAGATCTATAAGGATAGATCAAAAACGCTTAATAGTACTTTCAAATGAATACATACCGTGACAAGATTTTGAAGGAGTTCAAAATAGATCAGCAAAGAAGGAGTTCTTGGTTGTGTTACAAGGTGTGAGTATTGAGTAAGACTCAAGACCTGACCACGGCAGAAGAGAGAGAAAGGACGAAGGTCGTCCCCTATGCTTTAGACGTAGGCTCTACAGTATGCTATGCTATGTACCGCACCTGAAGTGTGCCTTGCCATGAGTTAGTCAAGGGGTACAATAGTGATCCAGGAATGGATCACATGACAGCGGTCGAACTTATCCTTAGTATCTAGTGGACTAAGGAATTTTCTTGATTATGGAGGTGGAAAAGGAGTTCGTCGTAAAGGGTTACGTCGATGCAAACTTTGACACTAATCCGGATGACTCTAAGTAGTAAACCGGATTCGTATAGTAGAGCAGTTATTTGGAATAGCTCCAAGTAGCGCGTGGTAGCTGCTTCTAAAGATGACATAGAGATTTGTAAAGCACACACGGATCTGAATGTTGCAGACCCGTTGACTAAAACCTCTCTCGTAAGCATAACATGATCAAACCCTAGAACTCATTGAGTGTTAATCACATGGTGATCTGAACTAGATTATTGACTCTAGTAAACTCTTGGGTATTAGTCACATGGCGTTGTGAACTTTGAGTGTTAATCACATGGTGATGTGAACTAGATTATTGACTCTAGTGCAAGTGGGACTCTGTTGGAAATATGCCCTAGAGGCAATAATAAAATGGTTATTATTGTATTTCCTTGTTCATGATAATTGTCTATTGTTCATGCTATAATTGTATTAACTGGAAACCGTAATACATGTGTGAATACATAGACCACAACATGTCCCTAGTAAGCCTCTAGTTGACTAGCTCGTTGATCAATAGATGGTTGTGGTTTCCTGACCATGGACATTGGATGTCATTGATAATGGGATCACATCATTAGGAGAATGATGTGATGGACAAGACCCAATCCTAAGCATAGCACAAGATCGTGTAGTTCGTTTGCTAAGAGCTTTTCTAATGTCAAGTATCGTTTCCTTAGACCATGAGATTGTGCAACTCCCGGATACTGTAGGAATGCTTTGGGTGTACCAAATGTCACAACGTAACTGGGTGGTTATAAAAGGTGCACTACAGGTATCTCCGAAAGTGTCTGTTGGGTTGGCACGAATCGAGACTGGGATTTGTCACTCCGTATGATGGAGAGGTATCTCTGGGCCACTCGGTAATGCATCATCATAATGAGCTCAATGTGACTAATGAGTTAGCCACGGGATCATGCATTACGGAATGAGTAAAGAGACTTGCCGGTAACGAGATTGAACGAGGTATTGGGATACCGACGATCGAATCTCGGGCAAGTAACATACCGGTGGACAAAGGGAATTGTATACGGGATTGATTGAATCCCCGACATCATGGTTCATCCGATGGGATCATGGTGGAACATGTGGGAGCCAATATGGGTATCCAGATCCCGCTATTGGTTATTGGCCGGAGAGGTGTCTCGGTCATGTCTGCGTGGTTCCCGAACCCGTAGGGTCTACACACTTATGGTTCGGTGACGCTAGAGTTGTTATGGGAAATAGTATGTGGTTACCGAAGGTTGTTCGGAGTCCCGGATGAGATCCCGGACATGACGAGGAGCTTCGGAATGGTCCGGAGGTGAAGATCTATTGGAGTCCGGAATTGTTCCGGGGGTACCAGGCTATGGCCAGCATGTCCGAAAGGGGTTCCGGAGGCCCCGGCAAGCATTGGGGGGCCTTATGGGCCAAGGGGAAGGGGCAAACCAGCCCACTAAGGGGCTGTGCGCCCCTCCCAACCCCTCTCAAGTTTCCTAGGGGGTGGGGGCGCCCAAACCCATCTAGGGTTTCCCCTGGTCGCCGCCTCCTCCTCTAGATCCATCTAGAGGGGCCGGCCCCCTCTCCCCTTCCCCTTATATATAGTGAGGGGGTGGGAGGGCAGCCGCACTCCCTGGCCTGGCGCAGCCCTCTCCTCCTCCAACTCCCCCTGCTCCTCCGTAGTGCTTAGCGAAGCTGTTCCGGAGAACCACGAGCTCCATTGCCACCACGCCGTCGTGCTGCTAGAGTTCTCCCTCAACTTCTCCTCTCCCCTTGCTGGATCAAGAAGGAGGAGACGTCCCCTGGCTGTACGTGTGTTGAACGCGGAGGCGCCGTCCGTTTGGCGCTAGATCGGATCTTCTGCGATTTGAATCGCCGCGAGTACGACTCCATCAATCGCGTTCTTGTATCGCTTCCGCTTAGCGATCTTCAAGGGTATGAAGATGCACTCGCTCTCTCTCATTGCTAGCATCTCCTAGATTGATCTTGGTGACACGTAGGAAAATTTTGAATTATTGCTACGTTCCCCAACATTGTATGGTGCAGAGGCAAGTAAAAAAACGCCATCGAGAGCCATCCAGTGAAGAAAAAAATCGCGTCTGGTGTGCTTCTTCAGTCGGGCCGCCGGCCCCCTCTTTAATCCAGTTCGCTTGGGGATCTAGCTGGTACTATCATTTTTTCCAGAGGGCGAACAAGTATCAGCTTGGCCTAGGTATGCGTAGCCCACGACATATGGAGACAGTGGTTTCAACTTATTTTTTGAGGTCCATACCGGCCTATGGGCCTCCCAGCGTAGGTTTTACTTTTTCTTAAAGATCGGCAGCCCAATGTATTTCTTAATAAAACGCAGATCTCTGTTCTATTTATCTATATATAAGAATAATAATGATGTGTCCAATTTATGTTTTCCCTTCTAACCACATTATATATATCTATATTATTACAATTATTGTATATATTTTATAGTGACTTATATATACATTATAAAAACATGCCACGTGTTATTAACTTATAAAAGTAAATGTTTAACAGAAGTTGGCAAGGAAACTCCTGGTTGTTTTTGACTCACAGGTAGGAAAATCCTGGTGATTGCGTACAAAAGCTTGCGAAGATTTTAAGGACCAATGTAATAATAACGCGCTCATTTTTTTTGAGCAATAACTCGCTAATTTGTTAATTTTATATATAAAAACTGTGTCGCAACGGTTTATTTTTTTATATTAATTGCTCCTTCTAACCTAACATTATATATAGAACGAGCCCAGCTAATTCGTGTATTTCAAGAAAGTGCAAATGGGCTGGGATTTCTTAGAAAATATTAAATGGGTCGCATTGACGCGAAATTATTTGTTCACCCAGCCCAGCAAATGGACTGTACATTCTAGAAAACATGGGTTAAATATATACCACATTTTTGCAGGCTGACATATGGGACAATAGGTCAAAGCCTATGCAGGGCATTGTCAACTTGGTCAACAAATGATTATGACATCCACAGCCATTGGATTTATATCCAACGGCCGGCATGCACCTTCAATCTCTCGTCTTCTTCCTCCAGCGTCGCCGAGACCGCCTGGTCCGGCCTCCGGCGGCTAGCGGCTTTGCTTAGCACGCATCCCTGCGAAGCGCTACCCCACTGCCGGCCAGGCTATCCCTCCACCCCTCCACACCTCCTGTTATTCTCCACTGACTGTAGCCCCACGCCGCACCAGAACCAGTTATAACCCTTGTACTCCTCTCAATCTGCGACTCCACTACCGCGTCTTCCCATCTCCGGGTCGTTCCCGTCCAGGGCCTCGCTGTCGTCCACCGCCTCGCTGCGCTCGGCGCGGCGTGGTCAACAAACGAGATTAATCAAAAGAGGACAGGAGAGCCTGACGGCTGGGACCCACGAGGTCCATGGTCGCACGCTAGGAAAGTTCCTCCTTATTAAGCTGAAAAAAATGTTTCCTCCCCCAGCTGGGACCCACCGGCTGTATCTTCGCATGGAAGGAAGTGCCTCCTTGTTATGTGCAAAACTATTCCTCCCGTTGACAGCTGGGGCCCGGCAGATTTGGTGGCTGACTTGTGGGCCTACTAAGCGGACGTGTATGTAGGGCTTTATCAACTTAATCAACACATGATTCTAGCAGCTGGACCATTGGATGTTAATCCAACAGCCGTGCTCCTTCTTCAACCTCTATTCTTGCTCCTGTCTCCCGTGGGCGGCAGTGCTGCCGCCCACCCGAACCAGTCAAGTTTCCCACTCCTCTCCATCTGCGACTCCACTGCCGCGTCTTCCCCATCTCCAAGTCGTTCCAGTCTGGGACCTCGCCGTCGTCCATCGGCCTTGGTGCGCTCGGCACGATGTGGTCAACATGGTCAATAAACGAGAGTCATCGGAAGATTACTGGACGTGAGAGGCTGACAGTGGGGACGCACCACGCCCATGGATGCATGCATGCAACTGCATCCTTTTTACCCTAAAAAATAATTTTTTCTCCCCCTGACTGCTGGGACCCACCAGCTACATCTTCGCATGCAAGGAAGTGTGTCCTTATTATGCCAAAAGGAATGAATACTACCGCTGACAGCTCGGACCCACCAGCTATATCTTTGCACGCAAGGAAGTGCCTCCTTATTACGCACAAAAAATGAATACTCCCCCTGCTAGCTGGGACCCACCATAGTGGGAGGCTAACTTGTGGGCCTACTAAGTTAACACGGACGGAGGGCTTTGTCAACTTAGTCAATATGAACGAATCTAGCTCCAGTGACTGTATGATGTCCATCCAACGGCCGCAGTGCTTCTTTAACCTCTGTTCTTCTTGCTCCAGCCGCCCAAACAAGCGTCGGCCGTGCCGCCTGCTCCTGCCTCCCGTGTTCGGCTGTGCTGCCACCGCTGGCCATGCCATCCCTCTATACTCACCCACACCTCCTATTATTCTCCGGCGATGGCAGCCTCACACCGCAGCCGAAGCAGTCAACCCAGGTACTAACCTCCGCGTCTTCCCCAGCTCCGCGTCGTCCCCTTCCTAGGCCTCGCCGTCGTCCACCGCCCTGGTGTTCTCGGCGTGGCGTGGTCAATGTGGTCAACGAACGACTTCCGGCGGAAGAGTACTGTACGTGGAGAGGCTGACAGCTAGGTCCATGGCCGCAGCAAGGAAGTGCCTCCTTATTACGCGCAAAATAATTATTCCTCCACCTGACAGCAGGGACCCACCGGATGGGCCACCGCATTTTGCAAAAAAAACATTTCCCCCTGACTGCTGGGACCCACCAGCTACATCTTTGCACGCAAGGAAGTGCGTCCATATTATGGGCAAAAAAATGATTCGCCCCCCTGACTCCTGGGACCCACCAGCTACATCTTCGCACGCAAGCAAGTGCCTGACAGTCGGGACCCACCTGGTCGAAGCGTACGTAGCGTTGTCATTCTGGTCGCGAACGTGTACGTACATATTGGTCGATGTAGAGGCGCGCACGTGTCGTAGTAGAGGCGCACACATAGCATGTACACGTACGTACAGCGGCCAGGGTGCAAGAAAGAAAATACGGCCACGTATGTACATACGGGCGGGGTCTCGAATGCCTACTCGCGCATACGTACGGCCAGGGCTCGTGTACATGGCTGGGTCGGAACGGAGAAGCTGCGTCGTCGTCGTGTTCATGGGGAGGCAACAGGCTGGGTCGGAACAGAATGTGTCGTCATGTTCATCGGGAGCCAACCAGCTTGGACGGAACAGCCGATGGAAATGAGGCCTGGCGTACCGCCAAATGGAGGAAACGGCCTTGTGTTCGACCGGCCACGGTGGAAACGGGATCCTGTTCATCTGGAGGGGTCTGGCGTACCGCAAAATGGAGGAAACGGACCTCCTACGGTGGAAACAGGGTCCTATTGATCGGGAGGGGTGTGGCGTACCGCAAAACGGAGGAAACGGACTTGTGTTGGAGCGCTACGGTCGAAACGGGGGTCATGTTCATTGGGAGGGGTGTGGCGTACCGCAAAACGGGACTCCACGGGATACTGTTCATCTCCATCGGCGACCTCCTCCAGCCTCCTGTTCATCCACCATCGACCTCCTCCAGCCTCCACCTGTGACTGTTCATCCAGCCTCCACCGCGCGCTCCTCCACCGGCTACTGTTCAACCAGCCCTCTCCACGGGGTCCTGTTCAACCACCCCTTCATGGGCTACTGTTCATCCAGCCCTCCACCGGCTACTATTCAACCAGCCCTCCACCGGCTACTGTTCATCCAGCCCTCCACGGGGTCCTGTTCATCCAGCCCTACACGGGGTCCTGTTCATCCATCGGCTCGATCGATCAGGGTACTGTTCATCCAGCGATAACGGCCTCTACTACCACGGGGTCCTGTTCATCCAACCCCCCACCGGGAACTATTCATCCAAAGCCCCCAACAACGCTCACTGTTCATCCAGAGGCAGCATCGATTGGCTTCAGTTAGCAGCAGTAGCGAAGGAATCACTCGAGTTCAGTTAACAGCAAGGGATCAATCGATCGCTCGGGTTCAGTAATGCGTAGCATGCAGTGCAATCGCTCGGGTTCAGTTAGAGCCCAACGCCTCGCTCGGGTTTAGTTAGAGCCCAACGCCTCGCACACACGTGCGTACATATGAGAGAAACGCGCTTCGCGGCCCCCGACCACCCACCGTAACCGGGAACTCCCCGATATTTTCCTCGCCCTCGCTTCTACCACGGTTTTTTCCGTCATTGACGGCCCAAAGAATGTCATGCAGCTGCGTCTCCGGCCCGCCTAGGATGAAAAGCGCATTTTTTGTCCTGATTTTTTGTCATAGAAGTAGGACCCCACCACATCTATGATGATACCAGGTTTTGTCACAATTATGACAGAAAAAAATTCGTTTGGCCCAAAATGTCACAGATGTGTCTTTTTTTGTAGTGGAATAATGCACCACAAGTAGGATATAATTTTCATTGCATGATTATTGGCTTTCGTGCATGCATAGGGTATCACAAACCTTAACACCAATATTCTTACTAAAGCACAATTACTCATCAACATAACTCACATATCACATCATAATATCTCAAAACTATTACTAAGAATCAAGTTTATTTTGTCCAATGATCTTCTTGACATATTTTTCCTTATCCTTCTTGGATATCTATCACTTTGGGACTAACATTTATGTGTTGCTTTTCATAAGCTCAAACAAATATAAGTCAAGATCATGAGCATCACAATTTTTCTTTCTTTTAAAATAATTTAAGTGAAGCAAGAGAGAATTTCTTCAAGATTTACTAACTCTCAAATAAATCTAAGTGAAGCAAGAGATCATTTCTTCAAAAATAACAAAGCACACCGTGCTCAAAAAGATATAAGTGAAGCACTAGAGCAAGTCCTAGCTCATAAAAGATTTAAGTGAAGCACAGAGAGCAATTTTAACAAGTCATGATATAATTTTGGCTCTCTCAAAAAGGTGTGTCCAGCAAGGATTGATGACCTAAAACACAAAATAAAACAAGCAAAGGCACATATCATACAAGACGCTCCAAGCAAAACACATATCATATGATGAATAAAAATATAGCCTCGAGTAAAAAACCGATAGTTGTTGGAAGAAAGCAGGGATGCCACTCGGGGGCATCCCCAAGATTAGTTGGTTGCTCATTCTTGGAAGATAGCTTGGGATGCCGGGGCATCCCCAAGCTTAGGTTCTTACATCCTTCCTTCATCCATCGTAAGATAACCCAAAACTTGAAAACTTCAATCACACAAAACTCCACAAAACCTTCGTGAGATCCATTAGTGTAAGAAAAATAAATCACTACTATAAGTGCTGTATCAAACCAATTCATATTTTGTTTTTGTATTATATCTACTTTCTTCCAACTTTTCTATGGCAAAAACTCATCAAAGAAAACCATAGAGCCATCAAAATAAGCACACAACACAAAGAAAACAGAATCTGTCAAAACAGAATAGTCTGTAGTAATCTGACTTTTGCGAATACTTATGGAACTCCAAAACTTCTACCAAATTAGGACGATCAGGGTAATTTGTATATTAATCTTCTGCAAAAAGAATCAGAGCAAGAGCTCTTTTCTGTGATTTATTAAAATTATTTTCTTGAGCGCAAAGTTTCTTTCTTTTTTAGCAAAATCAAACAACTATCACCCAAGAAGATCCTAAAGGCTTTACTTGGCACAAACACTAATAAAACATAAAGAACACAATCATAACAGTATCATAATTGTGTAAACACACAAGAACAGAAAGCAAAAATCAAAAATAAAATTTATTCATTGGGTTGCCTCCCAACAAGCGCTATAGTTTTACGCCCCTAGCTAGGCATAATATTTCAACGATGCTCACACGAAAGATAATAACTGAAACACAAAGAGAGCATCATGAAACATGTGACAAACACATTTAAGTCTAACATACTTCCTATGCATAGGAATTTTATAGGAAAACAAATTGTCAAGACAAGAAATATCTAGCATGTGCAAAGGAGAGGAATAAAACATTGACAATCTCAACACAACGAGAGGAAATTTAATAACATGAAAATTTCTACAACCATATTTTCCTCTC
The DNA here is from genome assembly GCF_018294505.1 of Triticum aestivum. Taxonomy (NCBI): domain Eukaryota; kingdom Viridiplantae; phylum Streptophyta; class Magnoliopsida; order Poales; family Poaceae; genus Triticum; species Triticum aestivum. Next base: position 74,979,301 of record NC_057805.1, read on the forward strand.
TCATAATAATTATATGTAGGATCATAATCAAATTCAATAATGTAACTATCATATAAAATTTTCTCTTTATGATCCACATGCATGCAAAGTTGACACTCTTCCCATATAGTGGGATTATCATCAAATAAAGACATGACCTCTCCAAACCCACTTTCATCAAAAATTTCATAAGACTGAACACTCTCGAGATATGTGGGATTATATTTAGCTAAAGTTGACATTCTTCCAATCCCACTTCCATTATTATCGCAAACATATTCATCATGAGGCTTAAATAAATTATCAAGATCATAAGAAGAATCACCCCAATCATGATCATTACAATAAGTAGTGGACATAGCAAAACTAACATCCCCAAGCTTGGGGTTTTGCATATTATTAGCACAATTGACATTAATAGAATTTATAGTAAAATCATTGCAATCATGCTTTTCTTTCAAGGATCTATCATGAATCACTTCATAAATTTCTTCATCACAATTTTCAGATTCACGAATCTCAAGCAAAGCTTCATAAAGATAATCAAGTGCACTCAACTCACTAGCAATTGGTTCAACATAATCAGGTCTTTTGAAAAGATTAGCAAGTGGATGAGGATCCATATCAATAGATTTTTAGCAAGCGAAGATGCAAGCAAATATAAGGCACATGGTAACACAAGCAAAGGTAGCAAACAAGATTGCAACCAAAAAGATAGATCTGACGAGAAAACGACGAACGGAAAAACAGAGGCGAATAAAGCGGCAAAATTTTGTGAAGTGGGGGAGAGGAAAACGAGAGGCAAATGGCAAATAATGTAAATTGCAAGGGGGTGAGATTTGTGATTAGGAACCTGGTTATGTTGAAGATCCTCCCCGGCAACGGCGCCAGAAATTCTTCCTTGATGACTGCTGGAACTATGTCGGTATTTCCCCGGAGAGGGAGGGATGATGTAGCACAGCGAAGGTAATTATTTCCCTCAATTATGAAACCAAGATATCGAACCAGTAGGAGAACCAAGCAACACAACGTAAACATCACCTGCACACAAATAACAACACCTTGCAACCCGACGAGTTAAAGGGGTTGTCAATCCCTTCGGGGGTACGGCACCTCAACATAGGCAAGTGGACGTGAGGTAAATTGTAGTAGATTGATAGATCGAACGCCAAATAAAATAAATAAAGATAAAATGCAGCAAGGTATTTTTGTATTTTTGGTTTAATAGATCTGAATAAAAATGCAAAGGAAAAGTATATCGCAAGGCAAATATATGAGAAGAAAGACCCGAGGGCCGTAGGTTTCACTAGTGGCTTCTCTCAAGAAAAATAGCAATGGTGGGTAAACAAACTACTGTTGGGCAATTGATATAACTTCAAATAATTATGATGATATCCGGGCAATGATCATTACATAGGCATCACGCCCAAGATTAGTAGACCGACTCCTGCCTACATCTACTACTATTACTCAACACATCGACCACTATCCAGCATGCATCTAGCGTATTAAGTTCATGGAAAAACGGAGTAATGCAATAAGAACGATGACATGATGTAGACAAGATCCGTTTATCTATATGGCGGTAGATATAGATCCCGTCTTTTTATCCTTAGTAGCAACGATACATACGTGTCGTTTCCCCTTCTGTCACTGGGATCGAGCACCGTAAGATCGAACCCACTACCGGGCACCTCTTCCCATTGCAAGACAAATAGATAAAGTTGGCCAAACAAAACCCAAATATCGGAGAAGAAATACGAGGCTATAAGAGATCATGCATATAAGAGATCAAGGAAACTCAAGTAACTTTCATGGATATAAAAATATATGACTGATCATAAAATCAAAGTTCATCAGATCCCAAAAAACACACCGCAAAAGAGTTACATCATATGGATCTCCAAGAGACCATTGTATTGAGAATTCAGCGGGAGAGAATGAAAGCCATCTAGCTACTAACTACGGACCCGAAGGTCTACAAAGAACTACTCACGCATCATCGGAGAGGCACCAATGGAGGTGGTGAACCCCTCCGTGATGGTGTCTAGATTGGATCTGGTGGTTCTGGACTCTGCGACGGCTGGATGAATATTTCAACAATTCCCCTAGGGTTTCTGGAATATTGTGGTATTTATAGAGCAAATAGGCAGTCCAGGGGGCACCCGAGGTGGGCACAACCCACCAGGGCGCGCCTGGGCCTCCTGGAGTGCCCTGGTGGGTTGTGCCCCCCTCGGGGCACCCCCCCAGGTGCAACCAGGGCCCATTGCCTTCCTTCTGGCCCAAAAAATCATCGTGGAGTTTCGTGGCATTTGGACTCCGTTTGATATTGATTTCCTGCGATGTAAAAAACATGGAAAAAACAACAACTGGCACTTGGCACTATGTCAATAGGTTAGTACCAAAAAATGATATAAAATGACTATAAAATTATTATAAAACATCCAAGATTGATAATAAAACAACATGGAACAATCAAAAATTATAGATACATTGGAGACGTACCAATGCTCCTTCTTGATTTCTACCTCCGCAGCCTTTAGCATTGCGAAGAGCTCGGGAATTGTCTTATCCATCCCTTGCATATTATAGTTCATCGAAGCTTTTGTAGCATGGTGCCAGTGATTGAAGAACTCTGTCAATGACACTATCAACCGGAAGATTAACTCCCAGTTGAGTCAAGTGATTATGGTACCCAGACATTTTGAGTATATGTTCACTGAGAGAACTATTCTCCTCCATTTTGCAGCTGTAGAACTTATTGGAGACTTCATATCTCTCAATCCGGGCATTTGCTTGAAATATTAACTTCAACTCCTGGAACATCTCATATGCTCCATGACGTTTAAAACATCGTTGAAGTCCCGGTTCTAAGCCGTAAAGCATGGCACACCGAACTATCGAGTAGTCATCAGCTTTGCTCTGCCAGGCGTTCACAACGTCTGGTGTTGCTCCTGCAGCGGGTCTTGCACCTAGCGGTGCTTCCAGGATGTAATTCTTATGTGCAGCAATGAGGATAATCCTCAAGTTACGGACCCAGTCCGTGTAGTTGCTACCATCATCTTTCAACTTAGCTTTCTCTAGGAATGCATTAAAATTCAAAGGAACAGTAGCACGGGCCATTGATCTATAACAACGTAGACATGCAAAATACTATCAAGTACTAAGTTCATGATAAATTAAAGTTCAATTAATCATATTACTTAAGAATTCCCACTTAGATAGACATCCCTCTAATCATCTAAGTGATCACGTGATCCAAATCAACTAAACCATGTCCGATCATCATATGATATGGAGTAGTTTTCAATGGTGAACATCACTATGTTGATCATATCTACTATATGATTCACGCTCGACCTTTCGGTCTCAGTGTTCCGAGGCCATATCTTCATATGCTAGGCTCGTCAAGTTTAACCCGAGTATTCTGCGTGTGCAAAACTGGCTTGCACCCGTTGTATGTGAACGTAGAGCTTATCATACCCGATCGTCACGTGGTGTCTCGGCACGACGAACTGTCGCAACGGTTCATACTCAGGGAGAACACTTGACCTTGAAATTTAGTGAGAGATCGTCTTATAATGCTACCGCCGTACTAAGCAAAATAAGATGCATAAAGGATAAACATCACATGCAATCAATATAAGTGATATGATATGGCCATCATCATCTTGTGCCTTTGATCTCCATCTCCAAAGCACCGGTGTCGTCTCGCCAACTATTTCTTCTACGACTATCTCTACCGCTTAGTGATAAAGTAAAGCAATTACATGGCGATTGCATTTCATACAATAAAGTGACAACCATGTGGCTCCTGTCAGTTGCCGATAACTGTTACAAAACATGATCATCTCATACAACAAATTATATATCATCACGTCTTGACCATATCATATCACAGCAAGCCCTGCAAAAACAAGTTAGACGTCCTCTACTTTGTTGTTTCAAGTTCTACGTGGCTGCTACGGGCTTCTAGCAAGAACTGTTCTTACCTACGCATCAAAACCACAACGATTTTTTGTCAAGTGTGCTGTTTTAACCTTCAACAAGGACCGGGCGTAGTCACACTCGATTCAACTAAAGTTGGAGAAACAGACACCCACTAGCCACCTGTGTGCAAAGCACGGTGGCAGAACCAGTCTCATGAACGCGGTCATGTAATATCGGTCTGGGCCGCTTCATCCAACAATACCACCGAATCAAAGTATGACATGCTGGTAAGCAGTATGACTATTATCGCCCACAACTCTTTGTGTTCTACTCGTGCATATAACATCTATGCATAGACCTGGCTCTGATGCCACTGTTGGGGAACGTAGTATTTCAAAAAAATTCCTAAGATCATGCAATATCTGTCTAGGAGAAGCATAGCAACGAGCGGGGAGAGTGTGTCCATGTACCCTCGTAGACCGAAAGCAGAAGCGTTAAGTAACGCGGTTGATGTACTCGAACGTCTTCACGATCCAACCGATCAAATACCGAACGCACGGCACCTCCGCGATCTGCACATGTGCAGCTCGGTGACGTCCCTCGAACTCTTGATCCAGATGAGGCCGAGGGAGAGTTTCGTCAGCACGACGGCGTGGTGACGGTGATGATGAAGTTACCGGCGCAGGGCTTCGCCTAAGCACTGCAACGATATGACCGATGCGTGTTTCTGTGGAGGGGGGCATCGCACACGGCTAAGAGAAACTTTGGTGTGCCCCTCCCACGTATATAAAGGGGGGAGGGAGGAGGAGGCCGGCCAGGGGGAGGAGGCGCGCCATGGGGGGCAATCCTACTCCAAGTAGGATTCGGCCCCCCTTTCCTATTCCAACAAGGAGAAGGGGGAAGGAGAGGGAGGAGAGAAGGAAAGGGGGGCCGGCCCCCCTAGTCCAATTCGGTTTGGGCTAGGGGGCGCGCGCCACACCTTGGCCTGCCTCCTCTCTTCCACCAACAGGCCCATGAGGCCCAATAACCCCCCGGGGGGTTCCGGTAACCCCCCGGTACTCCGGAAAATACCTGATACACCTCGGAACTATTCCCGATGTCCGAATATAGTCTTCCAATATATCAATCTTTATGTCTCGACCATTTCGAGACTCCTCGTCATGTCCGTGATCTCATCCGGGACTCTGAACTACCTTCGGTACATCAAAACACAAAAACTCATAATACCGATCGTCATCGAATGTTAAGCGTGCGGACCTTACGGGTTCGAGAACTATGTAGACATGATCGAGACTCAGCTTCGGTAAATAACCAATAGCGGAACCTGGATACTCATATTTGTAAGTGCATCTAGTGCCACCCCTAGTTGGTTTTGTAGTATTTGTTGGAAATATGCCCTATAGGCAATAATAAAATGGTTATTATTATATTTCCTTGTTCATGATAATTGTCTATTGTTCATGCTATAATTGTGTTATCCGGAAATCGTAATACATGTGTGAATACATAGACCACAACGTGTCCCTAGTAACCTCTAGTTGACTAGCTCGTTGATCAACAGATAGTCATGGTTTCCTGACTATGGACATTGGATGTCATTGATAACGGGATCACATCATTAGGAGAATGATGTGATGGACAAGACCCAATCCTAAGCATAGCACAAAGATCGTGTAGTTCGTTTGCTAGAGCTTTTCCAATGTCAAATATCATTTCCTTAGACCATGAGATCGTGCAACTCCCGGATGCCGTAGGAGTGCTTTGGGTGTACCAAACGTCACAACGTAACTGGGTGACTATAAAGGTGCACTACGGGTATCTCCAAAAGTGTCTGTTGGGTTGGCACGGATCGAGACTGGGATTTGTCACTCCGTATGACGGAGAGGTATCTCTGGGCCCACTCGGTAATGCATCATCATAATGAGCTCAATGTGACTAAGGAGTTAGCCACGGGATCATGCATTACGGTACGAGTAAAGTGACTTGCCAGTAACGAGATTGAACAAGGTATTGGGATACCGACGATCGAATCTCGGGCAAGTAACGTACCGATTGACAAAGGGAATTGTATACGGGATTGATTGAAACCTCGACATCGTGGTTCATCCGATGAGATCATCGTGGAACATGTGGGAGCCAACATGGGTATCCAGATCCCGCTGTTGGTTATTGACCGGAGAGTCGTCTCGGTCATGTCTGCATGTCTCCCGAACCCGTAGGGTCTACACACTTAAGGTTCGGTGACGCTAGGGTTGTAGAGATATTAGTATGCGGAAAACCAAAAGTTGTTCGGAGTCCCGGATGAGATCCTGGACGTCACGAGGAGTTCCGGAATGGTCCGGAGGTGAAGAATTATATATAGGAAGTCCAGTTTCGGCCACCGGGAAAGTTTCGGGGGTTATCCGTATTGTACTGGGACCAACGGAAGGGTCCCGAGGGTCCACCGGCTGGGGCCACCTATCCTGGAGGGCCCCGTGGGCTGAAGTGGGGAGGGGAACCAACCACTGGTGGGCTGGTGCGCCCCTCATGGGCCTCCCCTGCGCCTAGGGTTGGAAACCCTAGGGGTGGGGGCGCCCAACTTGGCTTGGGGGGCAAGCCACCCCATTGGCCGCCGCCCCCCCCCCCCCCTCAGATGGGATCTCCAGGGGCCCCCCCCAGGGCCCCTATAAATAGTGGGGGGAGGGAGGGCAGCCGCACCACAGCCCCTGGCGCCTCCCTCTCCCTCCCGTGACACCTCTCCCTCCCGCTTGTGCTTGGCGAAGCCTTGCCGGGATCCCCCCTAGTTCCACCACCACGCCGTCGTGCTGCTGGATCTCCATCAACCTCTCCTTTCCCCTTGCTGGATCAAGAAGGAGGAGATGTCGCTGCTCCGTACATGTGTTGAACGCGGAGGTGCCGTCCGTTCGGCGCTCGGTCATCGGTGATTTGGATCACGACGAGTACGACTCCATCAACCCCGTTCACTTGAACGCTTCCGCTCGCGATCTACAAGGGTATGTAGATGCACTCCTTTCCCCTCGTTGCTAGTAAACTCCATAGATGGATCTTGGTGATGCGTAGAAAATCTAAAAATCTGCAACGATTCCCAACAGTGGCATCATGAGCCAGGCCTATGCGTAGTTACTATGCACGAGTAGAACACAAAGCAGTTGTGGGCGTAGATGTTGTCAATTTTTCTTGCCACTACTAGTCTTATCTTGTTTCGGCGGTATTGTGGGATGAAGTGGCCCGGACCGACCTTACACGTACTCTTACGTGAGACAGGTTCCACCGACTGACATGCACTATTTGCATAAGGTGGCTAGCGGGTGTCTGTCTCTCCCACTTTAGTCGGAACGGATTCGATGAAAAGGGTCCTTATGAAGGGTAAATAGAAATTGGCATATCACGTTGTGGTTTTACGTAGGTAAGAAACGTTCTTGCTAGAAACCTATAGAAGCCACGTAAAAACTTGCAACAACAATTAGAGGACGTCTAACTTGTTTTTGCAGCATATGCCTTGTGATGTGATATGGCCAAAAGGATGTGATGAATGAGATATATGTGATGTATGATATTGATCATGTTCTTGTAATAGGAATCATGACTTGCATGTCGATGAGTATGACAACCGGCAGGAGCCATAGGAGTTGTCTTTATTTTTTGTATGACCTGCGTGTCATTGAATAATGCCATGTAAATTACTTTACTTTATTGCTAAACACGTTAGCCATAGAAGTAGAAGTAATCGTTGGCATGACAACTTCATGAAGACACGATGATGGAGATCATGGTGTCATGCCGGTGACGAAGATGATCATGGCGCCCCGAAGATGGAGATCAATGGAGCAAAATGATATTGGCCATATCATGTCACTATTTGATTGCATGTGATGTTTATCATGTTTTACATCTTATTTGGTTAGAACGACGATAGTAAGTAAGATGATCCCTTATAATAATTTCAAGAAAGTGTTCCCCCTAACTGTGCACCGTTGCGAAGGTTCGTTGTTTCGAAGCACCACGTGATGATCGGGTGTGATAGATTCTAATGTTCGCATACAACGGGTGTTGATGAGCCTAGCATGTACAGACATGGCCTCGGAACACACGCAATACACTTAGGTTGACTTGACGAGCCTAGCATGTACAGACATGGCCTCGGAACACGGAAGACCGAAAGGTCGAGCATGAGTCGTATAGAAGATATGATCAACATGGAGATGTTCACCGATCTTGACTAGTCCGTCTCACGTGATGATCGGACACGGCCTAGTTAACTCGGATCATGTTTCACTTAGATGACCGGAGGGATGTCTATCTGAGTGGGAGTTCATTGAATAATTTGATTAGATGAACTTAATTATCATGAACTTAGTCTGAAATCTTTACAATATGTCTTGTAGATCAAATGGACCACGTTGCCCTCAACTTCAACGCGTTCCTAGAGAAAACCAAGCTGAAAGATGATGGCAGCAACTATACGGACTGGGTCCGGAACCTGAGGATCATCCTCATAGTTGCCAAGAAAGATTATGTCCTAGAAGCACCGCTAGGTGAAGCACCCATCCCAGAGAACCAAGACGTTATGAACGCTTGGCAATCACGTGCTGATGATTACTCCCTCGTTCAGTGCGGCATGCTTTACAGCTTAGAACCGGGGCTCCAAAAGCGTTTTGAGAAACATGGAGCATATGAGATGTTCGAAGAGCTGAAAATGGTTTTCCAAGCTCATGCCCGAGTCGAGAGTTATGAAGTCTCTGACAAGTTCTTCAGTTGTAAAATGGAGGAAAATAGTTCTGTCAGTGAGCACATACTCAAAATGTCTGGGTTACACAACCGCTTGTCTCAGTTGGGAGTTAATCTCCCGGATGACGCGGTCATTGACAGAATCCTTCAGTCGCTTCCACCAAGCTACAAGAGCTTTGTGATGAACTTCAATATGCAGGGGATGGAAAAGACCATCCCTGAGGTATATTCAATGCTGAAATCAGTGGAGGTAGAGATCAAAAAGGAACATCAAGTGTTGATGGTGAATAAAACCACTAAGTTCAAGAAAGGCAAGGGTAAGAAGAACTTCAAGAAAGACGGCAAGGGAGTTGCCGCGCCCGGTAAGCCAGTTGCCGGGAAGAAGCCAAGGAATGGACCCAAGCCTGAGACTGAGTACTTTTATTGCAAGGGAAGTGGTCACTGGAAGCGGAACTGCCCCAAATACTTAGCGGACAAGAAGGCCGGCAACACCAAAGGTATATGTGATATACATGTAATTGATGTGTACCTTACCAGTACTCGTAGTAGCTCCTGGGTATTTGATACCGGTGCGGTTGCTCATATTTGTAACTCAAAAGAGGAGCTGCGGAATAAGCGGAGACTGGCGAAGGACGAGGTGACGATGCGCGTCGGGAATGGTTCCAAGGTCGATGTGATCGCTGTCGGCACGCTACCTCTGCATTTACCTACGGGATTAGTTTTAAACCTCAATAATTGTTATTTAGTGCCAGCTTTGAGCATGAACATTGTATCTGGATCTCGTTTAATGCGAGATGGCTACTCATTTAAATCCGAGAATAATGGTTGTTCTATTTATATGAGAGATATGTTTTATGGTCATGCCCCGCTGGTCAATGGTTTATTCTTAATGAATCTCGAACGTGATGTTACACATATTCATAGTGTGAATACCAAAAGATGTAAAGTTGATAACGATAGTCCCACATACTTGTGGCACTACCGCCTTGGTCACATTGGTGTCAAACGCATGAAGAAGCTCCATGCAGATGGACTTTTGGAGTCTCTTGATTACGAATCATTTGACACGTGCGAACCATGCCTCATGGGTAAGATGACCAAGACTCCGTTCTCCGAAACAATGGAGCGAGCAACCAACTTATTGGAAATCATACATACCGATGTGTGCGGTCCAATGAGTGTTGAGGCTCGCGGTGGATATCGTTATGTTCTCACTCTCACTGATGACTTAAGTAGATATGGGTATGTCTACCTAATGAAACACAAGTCTGAGACCTTTGAAAAGTTCAAGGAATTTCAGAATGAGGTGGAGAATCAACGTGACCGAAAGATAAAGTTCTTACGATCAGATCGTGGGGGAGAATATTTAAATCACGAATTTGGTACACACTTAAGGAAATGTGGAATAGTTTCACAACTCACGCCGCCTGGAACACCTCAGTGAAATGGTGTGTCCAAACGTCGTAATCGCACTCTATTGGATATGGTGCGATCTATGATGTCTCTTACCGATCTACCGCTCTCAATTTGGGGCTATGCTTTAGAGACTGTCGCATTCACTTTAAATAGGGCTCCGTCGAAATCCGTTGAGACGACACCGTATGAATTATGGTTTGGGAAGAAACCTAAGTTGTTGTTTCTAAAAGTTTGGGGATGCGATGCTTATGTCAAGAAACTTCAACCTGAAAAGCTCGAACCCATGTCGAAAAAATGCGTCTTCATAGGATACCCTAAGGAAACCATTGGGTATACCTTCTACCTCAGATCCGAAGGAAAAATCTTTGTTGCCAAGAACGGGTCCTTTCTGGAGAAAGAGTTTCTCTCGAAAGAATTGAGTGGGAGGAAAGTGGAACTTGATGAGGTGATAGTCACCCCTTCCGAACCGGAAAGTAGCGCAGCACGGGAAGATGTTCCTGTGGTGCCTACACCGACTGGGGAGGAAGTTAATGATGATGATCATGAAGCTTCGGATCAAGTTACTGCTGAACTTCGTAGGTCCACAAGGACACGTTCCGCACCAAAGTGGTACGGCAACCCTGTCCTGGAAATCATGTTGTTAGACAACGGTGAACCTCCGAACTATGAAGAAGCGATGGTGGGTCCGGATTCCAACAAATGGCTTGAAGCCATGCAATCCGAGATAGGATCCATGTATGAAAATGAAGTATGGACTTTGACTGACTTGCCCGACGGCGAGCCATAGAAAATAAATGGATCTTTAAGAAGAAGAGAGACGCGGATGGTAATGTGACCATCTATAAGGCTCGACTTGTCGCTAAGGGTTATCGACAAGTTCAAGGGGTTGACTACGATGAGACTTTCTCGCCCGTAGCAAAGCTGAAGTCCGTCCGAATCATGTTAGCAATTGCCGCATTCTATGATTATGAGATATGGCAAATGGACGTCAAAACGGCATTCCTTAACGGCTTTCTTAAGGAAGAATTGTATATGATGCAGCCAAAAGGTTTTGTTGATCCTAATAATGCTAACAAGGTATGCAAGCTCGAGCGCTCCATCTATGGGCTGGTGCAAGCATCTCGGAGTTGGAACATTCGATTTGATGAGATGATCAAAGCGTTTGGGTTTACACAGACTTATGGAGAAGCCTGTGTTTACAAGAAAGTGAGTGGGAGCTCTGTAGCATTTCTCTTATTATATGTGGATGACATACTATTGATGGGAAATGATATAGAATTCTTGGAAAGTATAAAGGCCTATTTGAATAAGTGTTTTTCAATGAAGGACCTTGGAGAAGCTGCTTATATATTAGGCATCAAGATCTATAGAGATAGATCAAGACGCCTCATTGGTCTTTCACAGAGTACGTACCTTGACAAGATATTGAAGAAGTTCAATATGGATCAGTCCAAGAAGGGGTTCTTGCCTGTATTGCAAGGTGTGCAATTAAGCACGGCTCAATGCCCGACCACGGCAGAAGATAGAGAAAAGATGAGTGTCATCCCCTATGCCTCGGCCATAGGGTCTATTATGTATGCCATGCTGTGTACCAAACCTGATGTAAACCTTGCCGTAAGTTTGGTAGGAAGGTACCAAAGTAATCCCGGCATGGAACACTGGACAGCGGTCAAGAATATCCTGAAGTACCTGAAAAGGACTAAGGATATGTTTCTCGTATATGGAGGTGACGAAGAGCTCGTCGTAAAGGGTTACGTCGACGCTAGCTTCGACACAGATCTGGATGACTCTAAGTCACAAACCGGATACGTGTATATTTTGAATGGAGGGGCAGTAAGCTGGTGCAGTTGCAAGCAAAGCGTCGTGGCGGGATCTACTTGTGAAGCGGAGTACATGGCGGCCTCAGAGGCAGCGCAAGAAGCAATCTGGATGAAGGAGTTCATTACTGACCTAGGGGTGATTCCCAATGCGTCGGGCCCGATGACTCTCTTCTGTGACAACACTAGAGCTATTGCCCTTGCCAAGGAGCCCAGGTTTCACAGGAAGACCAGACATATCAAGCGTCGCTTCAACTCCATTCGTGAAAGTGTTCAAAATGGAGATATAGATATGTGTAAAGTACATACGGACCTGAATGTAGCAGATCCATTGACTAAACCTCTCCCTAGAGCAAAACATGATCAACACCAGAACTCTATGGGTGTTCGATTCATCACAATGCAACTAGATTATTGACTCTAGTGCAAGTGGGAGACTGTTGGAAATATGCTCTAGAGGCAATAAAAAAATGGTTATTATTATATTTCCTTGTTCATGATAATTGTCTATTGTTCATGCTATAATTGTGTTATCCGGAAATCGTAATACATGTGTGAATACATAGACCACAACATGTCCCTAGTAAGCCTCTAGTTGACTAGCTCGTTGATCAACAGATAGTCATGGTTTCCTGACTATGGACATTGGATGTCATTGATAACGGGATCACATCATTAGGAGAATGATGTGATGGACAAGACCCAATCCTAAGAATAGCACAAAGATCGTGTAGTTCGTTTGCTAGAGCTTTTCCAATGTCAAGTATCATTTCCTTAGACCATGAGATCGTGCAACTCCCGGATGCCGTAGGAGTGCTTTGGGTGTACCAAACGTCACAACGTAACTGGGTGACTATAAAGGTGCACTACGGGTATCTCCGAAAGTGTCTGTTGGGTTGGCACGGATCGAGACTGGGATTTGTCACTCCGTATGACGGTGAGGTATCTCTGGGCCCACTCGGTAATGCATCATCATAATGAGATCAATGTGACTAAGGAGTTAGCCACGGGATCATGCATTACGGTACGAGTAAAGTGACTTGCCGGTAACGAGATTGAACAAGGTATTGGGATACCGACGATCGAATCTCGGGCAAGTAACGTACCGATTGACAAAGGGAATTGTATACGGGATTGATTGAATCCTCGACATCGTGGTTCATCTGATGAGATCATCGTGGAACATGTGGGAGCCAACATGGGTATCCAGATCCCGCTGTTGGTTATTGACCGGAGAGTCGTCTCGGTCATGTCTGCATGTCTCCCGAACTCGTAGGGTCTACACACTTAAGGTTCGGTGACGCTAGGGTTGTAGAGATATTAGTATGTGGAAACCCGAAAGTTGTTCAGAGTCCCCGGATGAGATCCCGGACGTCACGAGGAGTTCCGGAATGGTCCGAAGGTAAAGAATTATATATAGGAAGTCCAGTTTCGGCCACCGGGAAAGTTTCGGGGGTTATCGGTATTGTACCGGGACCACTGGAAGGGTCCCGGGGGTCCACCGGGTGGGGCCAACTATCCCGGAGGGCCCCGTGGGCTCAAGTGGGGAGGGGAACCAGCCACTGGTGGGCTGGTGCGCCCCCCATGGGCCTCCCCTGCGTCTAGGGTTGGAAACCCTGGGGGTGGGGGGCGCCCCACTTGGCTTGGGGGGCAAGCCACTCCCTTGGCCGTCGCCCCCCCCCCTCAGATGGGATCTCCAGGGGGCCGGAGCCCCCCCAGGGCCCCTATAAATAGTGGGGGGGAGGGAGGGCAGCCGCACCACAGCCCCTGGCGCCTCCCTCTCCCTCCCGTGACACCTCTCCCTCCCGCTTGTGCTTGGCGAAGCCCTGCCGGGATCCCCGCTACTTCCACCACCACGCCGTCGTGCTGCTGGATCTCCATCAACCTCTCCTTCCCCCATGCTGGATCAAGAAGGAGGAGACGTCGTTGCTCCGTACGTGTGTTGAACGCGGAGGTGCCGTCCGTTCGGCGCTCGGTCATCGGTGATTTGGATCACGACGAGTACG